>NC_091321.1:877500-892500 GCF_038502225.1 Cherax quadricarinatus | reverse complement strand
TAAAGGTGTAAGCACTGCAAATGTAGAAGAAAAAATATAATTGCACAGAGGAACATAATTGAGACGTTTCGCCTGTGAAACATACTTCTTCAGGCAGAGTGTGACTTTCCTTAAATTTAACTGTTGGTGTATCTATGTCATTCATATTCTCAGTAAACGTATGCTCCTCAGAAAGGGTCTAGCAAAAGTTTAGCTTTTGCAAAGTTTGTCCGAATTGTTAAGATTAAGGTAGAACAGCAGAAGTCTCTCTCTGCCCTTCAGTCTTGATTCCGGAGGGCAGACTTGTACAATTTGGTGCCGTTTAAGTCAGAACATTGTGCACCTCATACCCACCCCACGTAGAGCAAGAACAGACTTATACACAAAAGGCTTGGGAACTAGGCCCTAATAAGGGTTAACAGAAGTACATCTGGACATATATATTTATAATTTGTATTTCATCTGTTTCAAACAAATTTAGAATATTTGCATAAAATGTCTGGTACCTTATTTTCATTAATATCATTAACATATCACATAGGTAACTGAAATACATATCGCTGTATTTCGCAGTAGGTAAACATTTAAAGGCATCATGTTCAAGAAAGGTCTATCAGGCTGATCACATAATTTGCATTTAGATTGATCATTGTCTATAAGCCTAACTGATAGCAGTACTGGTAACCTGGCTACTTCTACATCAGTCAGTGTTGCCATTGCAACTTTCTTTATAAATGTGATTGTTTTCGTTCATGTTGTCATTATAGATCTCCTGAGGCTTCTAACTATATTCTTGTGACTTTCAGGTTCATTATTTCTCGCTTAATTTTATGTCTGAGTATTGATACAGACTACAACTATTATCAGCTTTTTTCCTTCATGGTCGTTTCTTTGGCTTAATTTATGAGTTACATCATGTTTAAATAAATCAGTGTATGATGGAAACCATAAGAATCGTATATTAATTCCTTCCTTTGTTAATTTTTGCACCTATAACTGGCTTTTCCAAAGAGCAGGGTGTTTCTTTAATTATGTAAATCTCACTGAATTGGTAATAATCAACGAGTCCCATAAGATAACTCTAGTGCCAAAAGAATGGTAAATAAGTCAGTTGTGTATTGCAGAAACACAGTTGTTAATTCTTGTGCTGAACATGGTTGCTGGTTGACAAACGACGTAGTTCATTTCTAAGAATTTAGCAACAAGATCATATGCAGCCCTGCCAATAGATTCTTACTTATATTGTCAGTGTGAGTCATTTGTAATATCCTCTTCCTGTTAATTAAACAAGAAATTTCTGATCGAGCTGTGCAACAATTTACGTTGCCTTCACAACTAATTTAAAAAAGCGATTGCTAGTGACTATGTGCTTCGTAGGAACATTTTCATAGTTCATTTATATTCGTGTTTATTTGCTTATAGATATTTAGCCAGATACAAGGTGACTGCCATCGACACCACGCCCAGCCCTTCTAGGGTAGGGTAGGTGCCTGAGCTAGAGCTTGCAGCTCACAAGACTGTCATTCCCATTTGCCCCCTTAGGGCGGGGATGGCAGACCAGAGAGGCCTAGCTTGTGGCTAGACCTGGGGACAGTTGGTCCCAAAGATGAGGAGGTACTTGTGCCTCCTCCCATGAGAGACTTCGGTCTCAGACACTCCCTAAAGAGGGAGCCAAAGCCGGGCCACCACTTGGAAAAGGCCCGGGCCGGGAGAATACCGGCGAATCTTTAATAATAATAATGTGACTGCCTAGTTTATATCTCAAGATTTTAATAGAAATTACTGAGCTCAGCTAGATTATCCTATCAATCATACTAAAAGTACCAAACTATATACTCATAATAAAAATTTTGGTAGTTTTAGGGAACCCAAGACTAATACTCAGGACTTCGTTTTAATCAATTAGGAATCTAATAAAGGATTTGTAGGTTATTAAGACTCATATTCCATTAAGACCATATTTGGTGTTGTAGCTAGAAACAACTCTTAGTGCGTTACACATTCTTTCCATTTCTTGTTTAGTTGTGGTATGGTGACTTATATACATATATATATATACATATATATATATATATATATATATATATATATATATATATATATATATATATATATATATATATATATATATATATATAAATAACTTATATATATATATATATATATATATATATATATATATGTATATATATATATATATATATATATATATATATATATATATATATATATATATATATATATATATATATATATGTATATATATATATATATATGTATATATATATATATATATATATATATATATATATATATATATATATATAAATAACTTATATATATATATATATATATATATATATATATATATATATACATATATATATATATATATATATATATATATATATATGTATATATATATATATATATGTATATATATATATATATATATATATATATATATATATATATATATATATATATATATATATATATATATATATATATATATATATATATATATATATATATATATATATATATATATATATATATATATATATATATATAGAATGTGTGTGTGTGTATCTTTGATATAAACTTTTTGTTAATATAAGCTGGTGTAACAAGCTACCCGCTATTTTTACATCGCTAAAATTGATTTTGCATTAATGAATAGAATGAAATATTTGAAATTAATGAATTTTTGAATATCATTAAACAGTTGCATCTAATTTTCTCAAAATCTGTGTAATTCATTAAGTATTGTCGTAGACAAGCGTGCTGTGAATATAGTTTCTTCAGGGTATGATTGGGTATATTATAGTTTAAATTTCATTGGTTTCAATGTACTTTGGATAGACTACAAAATGTGATAGGTTACAAAATTCTGTGGATATGATGGATGTATAATGTATTATGGGTATCATAAAGGCACACTATGTGTCTCAGTAACTCTAGGGCACGAATTATATTATATCTTAACAGTTGCTGGGAACATCTTCAGTGCTCGGTTTAACACCAGTCCTCTTAAAGTGGAAAGCAAATATTGCAGCAATAAAAACTTTGAGTAAACACAGAACAAGATAAACATATATCGAATGTATGATTTAGCTGTCATGTTAAGAGCTGACGGAAGACAAGATGCTACATCATGCCAGAATGCCAAACATCTAACAAGCTTCCGCTTGACACTTGTATGAGAGAACAGTAGTACCTTCCTGGGTGGTTGGTTTCTGCTGGCACTTGCAACAGACACATTATGAAATATTCATGGAAAATACCGTAATGTTTTGTTCGAGCTTTTATAGTGAAATATGCACTAAAAATACCGTAGAGTTTCATCGGTGTAGGTATAGTCAAATATTAGTTGTATATACCGGAGAGGTTTTTTAGATATTTTATAGTGAAATATTCATAGAAAATACCGTAGAGTTTTTAGAGCTTCGTTACTAGATAATCAAGAACCATTGACCTGAAGTGCTGCTGGTGCTGAAGAGATATTGAAGAGATACACACTAACGAGATATGTACACACTGAAAAGAGGAAGGTACCTCAGAAACACACCTAGTTAGAGAGTAAATTTGACCGCTTACACATTACAGTGTAGTGTACTCAAGGAGAGTACGAGACTGGTCTGTGTGGGAGGGAGCACGTGTTGGAAACCAGGTAAATACGTGAACACACACACACACACACACACACACACACACACACACACACACACACACACACACACACACACACACACACACACACACACACACACACACACACACACACACACAGGTCTAGAGAACTAGGATACAATGCATTTGGTCAATTGTATTTATTTCACTACTCTATAATCTTGTCTTCTCAGCCTTTGTGATTATATAATATAGTTTGTGTAACTTGTTTCGTATATTTGTAGGTTACATAAATGACTCGTATATTACACCTGAGCTTGTAGACTGGCCAGTACTCCTGCATCTATATTTGTAGAAGCAACACCTGTATCCTCACTCTTACTAATCTGAAGAGGTTGTGGGAGGGGCGAGGAGGAGGGTATGAGGACAGGGAAGTGTCAGGAAGTAGGTAGGGTAGGGGAGGGGAGGGTAGAGCAGGGGAGGGGAGGGTAGGGGAGGGTAGTGTAGGGGAGGGTAGGGTAGGGGAGGGTAGGGGAGGGTAGGGTAGGGGAGGAGAGGGGTATAAGGGAAGAAGGGAAGGGTGAGACAGCCGTGCTGGGTGTCATGACACACTAACAATGGTATCTTGGAAACGCTCAGTTGCCTGTTTACTGAGTCACTGTTCTTGTAAATACTGGGAACAGCTGACACACACACACACACACACACACACACACACACACACACACACACACACACACACACACACACACACACACACACACACACACACACACACACACACACACATTAGGTTTATTTGTGATTCACTGACATTTTAAATTTGTTGACTTTGTTTAAATAAAACATTTCTGTTATGATATAGACCAGCTGTTCTGTCGGGTAATTGATCATAATTATTTTTGTACTGATGATGGAGTCTGATTCTCCGAAACATTTTAATGACAGATAAAGATATTAGATATTAAACAAAGATGTTTTTCTCGTCTTAGATTCCTACTAGGAAAATCTTTTTCGGACGTTGCATATATTTTTAAAACACACTGATCGTCTCCCACCGAGGCAAGGTGACCTGAAAAAAATGAAAGAGTTTCACAATCACTGTCTTGCTGATGTTACAGCTTAGATGCTCCTCCAACTGCAGTATCCCCACTCCTCCCTTCTGAGTGCAGGCACTGTACATTCTACCTCCAGGACTTTAATCTGGCTAACCGGTTTCCCTGAATCCCTTTATAAAGGTTACCTTGCTCACTCTAACAACATGTCAAGCCATCAAAACCAACTTGTCTCCACTCACTCCTATCTAGTACGCTCACACACGCCTCTTGGATGTCCAAGCCCCTCGCATACAAAACCTCCTTTACTCCCCTCCCTCCACCGTTTCCTAGGACAATCCCTACCCCACACCTTCCCTCCACTACAGATTTATACACCCTACAAGTCAGCCTCTTGTGCTCTATAATCTCTAAATGTGTAAACCACCTCAACAACGCCTCTTCGACCCTCAGGATAATACTCTTAATAACCCTGCACCTCCTTCTCATTTCAAAACTACGAATTATCCGCACAATATTCACAGCACATATTGCCTTCAAACACGACCTGTCCACTGCTTCTAACCTCCTCTTCCTCCTCGCTGCAACATTCACAACCCATGTTTCACACCGATATAAGAATCTTGGTATCACTATACTCTCATATATTTCCCCTGTTGTCTTCATGGATAACGTTCATTGTCTCCACAGATGCTTCAATGCACCATCCACCTTTTTTCTTGTCATTCCCAAGGTTCACCTAAATGTCATAACCTTTCATGGATACAACCACTCTCAGATATGTGAACAAGTTCACTGCATCCATACTTCCTCCTTTCAATTTAATATCTATCTATCTATCTATCTATCTATCTATCTATCTATCTATCTATCTATCTATATATATATATATATATATATATATATATATATATATATATATATATATATATATATATATATATTTTTTTTTTTATTATCACACCGGCCGATTCCCACCAAGGCAGGGTGGCCCGAAAAAGAAAAACTTTCACCATCATTCACTCCATCACTGTCTTGCCAGAAGGGTGCTTTACACTACAGTTTTTAAACTGCAACATTAACACCCCTCCTTCAGAGTGCAGGCACTGTACTTCCCATCTCCAGGACTCAAGTCCGGCCTGCCGGTTTCCCTGAATCCCTTCATAAATGTTACTTTGCTCACACTCCAACAGCACGTCAAGTATTAAAAACCATTTGTCTCCATTCACTCCTATCAAACACGCTCACGCATGCCTGCTGGAAGTCCAAGCCCCTCGCACACAAAACCTCCTTTACCCCCTCCCTCCAACCCTTCCTAGGCCGACCCCTACCCCGCCTTCCTTCCACTACAGACTGATACACTCTTGAAGTCATTCTGTTTCGCTCCATTCTCTCTACATGTCCGAACCACCTCAACAACCCTTCCTCAGCCCTCTGGACAACAGTTTTGGTAATCCCGCACCTCCTCCTAACTTCCAAACTACGAATTCTCTGCATTATATTCACACCACACATTGCCCTCAGACATGACATCTCCACTGCCTCCAGCCTTCTCCTCGCTGCAACATTCATCACCCACGCTTCACACCCATATAAGAGCGTTGGTAAAACTATACTCTCATACATTCCCCTCTTTGCCTCCAAGGACAAAGTTCTTTGTCTCCACAGACTCCTAAGTGCACCACTCACTCTTTTTCCCTCATCAATTCTATGATTCACCTCATCTTTCATAGACCCATCTGCTGACACGTCCACTCCCAAATATCTGAATACGTTCACCTCCTCCATACTCTCTCCCTCCAATCTGATATTCAATCTTTCATCACCTAATCTTTTTGTTATCCTCATAACCTTACTCTTTCCTGTATTCACCTTTAATTTTCTTCTTTTGCACACCCTACCAAATTCATCCACCAATCTCTGCAACTTCTCTTCAGAATCTCCCAAGAGCACAGTGTCATCAGCAAAGAGCAGCTGTGACAACTCCCACTTTGTGTGTGATTCTTTATCTTTTAACTCCACGCCTCTTGCCAAGACCCTCGCATTTACTTCTCTTACAACCCCATCTATAAATATATTAAACAACCACGGTGACATCACACATCCTTGTCTAAGGCCTACTTTTACTGGGAAAAAATTTCCCTCTTTCCTACATACTCTAACTTGAGCCTCACTATCCTCGTAAAAACTCTTCACTGCTTTCAGTAACCTACCTCCTACACCATACACTTGCAACATCTGCCACATTGCCCCCCTATCCACCCTGTCATACGCCTTTTCCAAATCCATAAATGCCACAAAGACCTCTTTAGCCTTATCTAAATACTGTTCACTTATATGTTTCACTGTAAACACCTGGTCCACACACCCCCTACCTTTCCTAAAGCCTCCTTGTTCATCTGCTATCCTATTCTCCGTCTTACTCTTAATTCTTTCAATTATAACTCTACCATACACTTTACCAGGTACACTCAACAGACTTATCCCCCTATAATTTTTGCACTCTCTTTTATCCCCTTTGCCTTTATACAAAGGAACTATGCATGCTCTCTGCCAATCCCTAGGTACCTTACCTTCTTCCATACATTTATTAAATAATTGCACCAACCACTCCAAAACTATATCCCCACCTGCTTTTAACATTTCTATCTTTATCCCATCAATCCCGGCTGCCTTACCCCCTTTCATTTTACCTACTGCCTCACGAACTTCCCCCACACTCACAACTGGCTCTTCCTCACTCCTACAAGATGTTATTCCTCCTTGCCCTATACACGAAATCACAGCTTCCCTATCTTCATCAACATTTAACAATTCCTCAAAATATTCCTTCCATCTTCCCAATACCTCTAACTCTCCATTTAATAACTCTCCTCTCCTATTTTTAACTGACAAATCCATTTGTTCTCTAGGCTTTCTTAACATATATATATATATATATGTATGTATGTATGTATGTATATGCATACAGAAACATAACTGTATTCTTTTACTCACTGCAAATTCACACGTTCTTGAGAAATGTTTACTTAACACTTTCTGCACGATGGCTTCCTTAATGAAAATCAGAAGCCTCCGCCGAACGAGATTGTGTTGCGTCCAGCAGGTGTTTTGATGGAGTAGTTAGCGACGTGTAGCAGGTGTTATGATGGCGTAGTCAGCGACATCTAGCAGATGTTTTGATGGAGTAGTGACTATCGTTCGGCAAGTGTTCTGATCGTGTAGTGAACGACATCCAGCAAGTGTTCTGACGATGTTCTGAGCATGTACTGAGACTAGGGGTTCGGGGATGGTAGGGGAAGGGGGGCGGGTTGAGGGAGCAAAGGAGATATATGAACACACACTATTGGTCAGTCTGGATTGACGTCACCTCAACAGCAGAAGCAGATACACGTCAGTTGCTCGGAGTGAAATGTAAACAAACCTAATGTAAACTGCTTGGAGCTGGGTGTGTTAAGCTTACTCTCTCTCTCTCTCTCTCTCTCTCTCTCTCTCTCTCTCTCTCTCTCTCTCTCTCTCTCTCTCTCTCTCTTCAGGGTTAGAAGATGATTTAGTAAGACATTATAGCTATCCTCTATCCTGAACTGACTATGCTATTACCATATACTTTCTCTTCTCACAACTGAGATGTGTTAAACTTGTGTACTTTCTTCCCTCACAGACACTGTTAAACTTGTGTACTTTCTTCCTTCACAGACACTGTTAAACTTGTGTACTTTCTTCCTTCACAGACACTGTTAAACTTGTGTACTTTCTTCCTTCACAGACACTGTTAAACTTGTGTACTTTCTTCCCTCACAGACACTGTTAAACTTGTGTACTTTCTTCCCTCACAGACACTGTTAAACTTGTGTACTTTCTTCCTTCACAGACACTGTTAAACTTGTGTACCTTCTTCCCTCACAGACACTGTTAAACTTGTGTACTTTCTTCCCTCACAGACACTGTTAAACTTGTGTACTTTCTTCCCTCACAGACACTGTTACACTCGTGTACTTTCTTCTCTCACAGACACTGTTAAACTTGTGTACATTCTTCCCTCACAGACACTGTTAAACTTGTGTACATTCTTCTCTCACAGACACTGTTACACTCGTGTACTTTCTTCTCTCACAGACACTGTTACACTTGTGTACTTTCTTCCCACACAGACACTGTTAAACTTGTGTACATTCTTCTCTCACAGACACTGTTAAACTTGTGTACATTCTTCTCTCACAGACACTGTTACACTTGTGTACTTTCTTCCCACACAGACACTGTTAAACTTGTGTACTTTCTTCCCTCACAGACACTGTTAAACTTGTGTACATTCTTCTCTCACAGACACTGTTACACTTGTGTACTTTCTTCCCTCACAGACACTGTTACACTTGTGTACTTTCTTCCCACACAGACACTGTTACACTTGTGTACTTTCTTCCCTCACAGACACTGTTAAACTTGTGTACATTCTTCTCTCACAGACACTGTTACACTTGTGTACTTTCTTCCCACACAGACACTGTTACACTTGTGTACTTTCTTCCCTCACAGACACTGTTAAACTTGTGTACTTTCTTCCCACACAGACACTGTTACACTTGTGTACTTTCTTCCCACACAGACACTGTTACACTTGTGTACTTTCTTCCCTCACAGACACTGTTAAACTTTTGTACTTTCTTCCCTCACAGACACTGTTAAACTTTTGTACTTTCTTCCCTCACAGACACTGTTACACTTGTGTACTTTCTTCCCACACAGACACTGTTACACTTGTGTACTTTCTTCCCTCACAGACACTGTTAAACTTGTGCACTTTCTTCCCTCACAGACACTGTTAAACTTTTGTACTTTCTTCCCTCACAGACACTGTTAAACTTGTGTACATTCTTCTCTCACAGACACTGTTACACTTGTGTACTTTCTTCCCACACAGACACTGTTACACTTGTGTACTTTCTTCCCTCACAGACACTGTTAAACTTGTGTACTTTCTTCCCACACAGACACTGTTACAATTGTGTACTTTCTTCCCACACAGACACTGTTACACTTGTGTACTTTCTTCCCTCACAGACACTGTTAAACTTTTGTACTTTCTTCCCTCACAGACACTGTTAAACTTTTGTACTTTCTTCCCTCACAGACACTGTTACACTTGTGTACTTTTTTCCCTCACAGACACTGTTAAACTTTTGTACTTTCTTCCCTCACAGACACTGTTACACTTGTGTACTTTCTTCCCACACAACCTGCGTTAGACCTATATAGTTTGTTCCCTTACAGCCTATATTAAACCTATGTATTGTCTCTCCCTGATAGCCGAGACGTGTCAGATCTGGCGGATGAGGAGGGTGAGGCCGCGGGTATCGTCAGACGTACCCACGGCCTCAGTGAAGCTGACAAGACTGATGCAGCGATACCCATTGATGTCTTCGGCAGGGAACTGGTTAGTAATTTTCAATATTGCTTTTTTATGTGAAATGTTAAATTTGTTTAAGGTGATTAAGGGGAAAGGATTGGTGGAGGCTCGATCCTCCGTTACTGTATCTTAAAACTGTTTTTTCTCTTAGTTTGATATGATAAGTTGGTACCTATACATATATATAATTCATATAACAAATTCGTACGTGAGAGATATGACGTAGATATGACTTGGAATTTTGAAAAAAAATTGTATAATTCACATTAAGTATTATGTACTAACACATGGGAGTAGCGCTCACACACACACACACACCCCTGGCGGGGCCAGGAGCTATGACTCGATCCCTGAAACCACAAATTGGTGAGTACAAATAGACGAGTACACAGATGAGAATGCAGTTAAACACAAGTAATACACGGGTAGGTGAACACACGCCCACACAAACAGTTATGTAATAAAAAATATATAACTACAGTATGGCAGTCTAATGAAGATTATACTGAACCCGAAGATGATCGGAGTGTGTTGAGACGCACCACTCACCACTCACCTCTCTCTCTTTCCTCTTACAGGTGGAGAAGATCTACAGTAAGAACTACTCGGAGAAGGAGGCAGGACTGAAGCAGCTACAGCAGGAGTTAAACAGTTACTGTGCTCAGGCCTCAGGTGTTCGACCAGACAGGTGACCAATATAACTTTTTAACTTTTCTCTTAACCTCCAATACATAACATCCCACACTACTAGACTTTTTATTTATATATATATATATATATATATATATAT
This sequence comes from Cherax quadricarinatus, assembly GCF_038502225.1. Classification (NCBI taxonomy): domain Eukaryota; kingdom Metazoa; phylum Arthropoda; class Malacostraca; order Decapoda; family Parastacidae; genus Cherax; species Cherax quadricarinatus. Next base: position 881,636 of record NC_091321.1, on the reverse strand, counting down.
ATATATATATATATATATATATATATATATATAAATAAATAAATATATATATATATATATATATATATATATATATATATATATATATATATATATATATATATATATATATATATATATATATATATATTACATGGGTGTATATATTTCTTCTCTCGTCTTATATACCTAGAGGGAGATGTTAATTTAAATTTTATCTGTTCTTTCTCATTTTACCCTGCTTTCTCTCTCTCTCTCTCTCTCTCTCTCTCTCTCTCTCTCTCTCTCTCTCTCTCTGTCTCTCTCTGTCTCTCTCTCTCTCTCTCTCTCTCTCTCTCTCTCTCTGTTTCTGTCTCTCTCACTCTGATGCAGGTACATGCGGGGTTGCGTGGTGTTGGTTCGTCGTGCGCTGCGAGACAAGGTGTACAGTGTGGGAGTGTTGGCCTCAGACACACTCTCACACATTCTCAACCATTTCATCGCCAAACACAAGTACGTCCCTTCCACAACATTATTATTTTAGCATCTCCCCCCGCGTTATACCCCCTGTCATCTGTCTCCAAGATCGAGTGACCCCCATTCCCCCTCCCCCCCAAAATACATTTAATATCATTCGTTCAATAGCTGTCTTGCCAGAGAACCACAAATATGATAATTCAAATGACCTTTCTAACTACAACACAGACATTGATTTTCTTCATCACGCCTTTCGCTGTTTTTTTTCCTTGGTATCTGTGTATGTTGTAGGCATGTAGGGAAGAATTACTGACGTGTATATATATGTACCTAATTGAATGGGTTTGTGTGTGCGTCTGTATGTGCTTTTATGGCGTATGTGAGTGTTTCTTATAGATTTTGTATGATTTTTGTGCACGTGTTCTTAAATCATTTGTACCTGTTGCCAGATATTTGTATGCTTTTTCGGGATGTGTAAGCGTTACGATGGTTTATATTTGTATTTCTAGGTATTTGTTTGAGTGTTTAGGTATGCGTAGGTGTTCTAAATTATACACGTGTGTTCCTTTGTACTTGTTCACATGTTTAAATACAGATATGTGCTCTTAAAGCATTCATGGGCGTTTCTAAGCACTTGTATGTCTCTTTGTGTATTCATTGCTTTGTTAAAGATAACGTTTGTATATCTAGATATTTGCATTGTGTTTTTAAGTGCGTGTACCTGGAGGTCGTTCATGGAAAATTGAGGAATTATTTTTAGGCCTGTGTATATGTTGAGATGGATTTTGTCGCACTGAGCACCATGTTAGGAGGTTCTCACTGGATGTAAGTATCTTGTTTCCTTGTAAGTCAAAACTGGTATTGTGCCGGGAGGGTCTTTCAAGGGTTTTTATATGCTCCATTTGAAGTTATGATGCGCCTGTGTGTGTTGGTATCAGTAATCTTCAAGCTCTACGACCTGTGTTGTACACCTGTGTGTTGGTATCAGTAATCTTCAAGCACTAACACTTGTGCTGTAAGTCTGTGTGTGTTGGTATCAGTAATCTTCCAGCACGAAGAGTTGTGTTGTACACCTGTGTGTTGGTATCAGTAATCTTCAAGCACTACGACCTGTTGTACACCTGTGTGTTGGTATCAGTAATCTTCAAGCACTACGACCTGTGTTGTACACCTGTGTGTTGGTATCAGTAATCTTCAAGCTCTACGACCTGTGTTGTACACCTGTGTGTTGGTATCAGTAATCTTCAAGCACTACGACCTGTGTTGTACACCTGTGTGTTGGTATCAGTAATCTTCAAGCACTACGACCTGTGTTGTACACCTGTGTGTTGGTATCAGTAATCTTCAAGCACTACGACCTGTGTAGTACACCTGTGTGTTGGTATCAGTAATCTTCCAGCATTAACACTTGTGCTGTAAGTCTGTGTGTGTTGGTATCAGTAATCTTCAAGCACTAAGTGTTGTGTTGTACGCCTGTGTGTTGACGCCAATATTCTATCAACATTAACACGTGTCCTGTGTTAGGAATACATTTTACAACCCTTGAAGGGACATAGAAGAATACGCACCTAAGAATATGTTGGTTCTGTCACATAGTGAAAAATTTCTTGCTATTCCATCTCTACTTAGGAATTTCAAAATAAAAAATATTATTTAAAAATCCTGATGTCATACAAAAACTAACTGATTAAGAATTTCTCCAAAATGCTTATAATTGTGTCTACAATATTTTCTGTAGAAAATGCAATAAATTTTATTCTAAGGTAACTGGAAAAAAATCTTGAATTAAATTTACAAAATCAAAATAAAAATCGCTGTATTAAAACAGGTTTACCAGTTTATTTTTTCACTGTATTGTATATATACATAACAGAAATTATATATATATACTAATTACTGTTTCTCACTTTCCATAACACCTGTCATCACCTGTGGGTGCACCTGTCATCACCTGTGGGTGCACCTGTCATCACCTGTGGGTGCACCTGTCATCACCTGTGGGTGCACCTGTCATCACCTGTGGGTGCACCTGTCATCACCTGTGGGTGCACCTGTCATCACCTGTGGGTGCACCTGTCATCACCTGTGGGGGCACCTGTCATCACCTGTGGGTGCACCTGTCATCACCTGTGGGTGCACCTGTCATCACCTGTGGGTGCACCTGTCATCACCTGTGGGTGCACCTGTCATCACCTGTGGGGGCACCTGTCATCACCTGTGGGTGCACCTGTCATCACCTGTGGGTGCACCTGTCATCACCTGTGGGGGCACCTGTCATCACCTGTGGGGGCACCTGTCATCACCTGTGGGTGCACCTGTCATCACCTGTGGGGGCACCTGTCATCACCTGTGGGTGCACCTGTCATCACCTGTGGGTGCACCTGTCATCACCTGTGGGTGCACCTGTCATCACCTGTGGGTGCACCTGTCATCACCTGTGGGTGCACCTGTCATCACCTGTGGGGGCACCTCTTGTGACCTCCAGGGTGACGAAGAAGGAGGTGACCTCGACCCTGGACAAGGTGCTGCCTGACCTGCTAGCCAAGACTGCAGACAACGCTACCAGGAACCAGAACCTGGCAACCTCTGCTATACTGGAGATGCTCAGGCTGTCTTTAGACAGGTGAGCTATCTTTCTCTCTTTGTCTCTTCTAGATGCTTATTCATCATTGTGTGTGTGTGTGTGTGTGTGTGTGTGTGTGTGTGTGTGCAAGCTTAGGCACGTATATGAGATTAACACATATGAAAATCTGTCACATGTAATGTGCAGGAGGAGTGAGTGTTGGTGTGTTACAGGGGTGTGGGCAGTGTGGGCCTGGAGGTAACGCGCCCTCTCACCAACACAGTACATCCCAGAGGGGCACTCTGCAGGGCCAACATCGTGGAGACGCAACTCAACGCTCTGGGCATCACCTTACTGCCCAAGGACAAGGACAGGTGAGTCCACCTCATCCTAAGGATAAGGACAGGTGAGTCCACCTCATCCTAAGGACTAGGATAGGTGAGTTCACCTGATCCTAAGGACAAGGATAGGTGAGTCCATCTCATCCCATATATAACTCTCAGGCGTGTATATAGAGAGATCAGATAGGGTAAATTAAGAAAGAATTCAAGTGAGAGTTGATAATAGAAAATGTCAGGAAGGACGGACAAGAAAAATTTCAGGTAGAATATATAATAAAAATATCAACTAGGACAGATAAGGGAATTGACAGCAAGGATGAATAAGTAAAAAAAAATGTTAGGCGGGATAGAAACACGATATTAAATGCTTTACCATTATATTCTATGTAAATTATTAGTTCAAAAAATAATGTCTATGTTGCCGAGAGCTTCAGAAACAGTAGAACAGAAACCTGTTCTACTGGTTTTGTGAATATTATAATGGTATACATTACCGACAGGTTGATAAGTAAGACACATGTGCAATAGTTGGATATTTTTGTTAGGAATAAAGGTAACTAAATGTTGCACATGTGTCTCGTTTACTATAATTGGCCCAGACACCTAGGTAATACACGATCATCTTTAATCTAGAGGGAGGTACAGAGGTGGGGTAACGCACTTGTCCAGCGGTTTGGTAGCTTGAGAGATGTGACTTCTCTCCCGCTCGGGAGACTTCTTCAGTCGAAATACGGAGAAGATGTAAGCTTGAGGTGGTCACTGTCTCAGTCTTCGTGTGTGTTCAGTACCACAGCTTC
>NC_091321.1:862500-872500 GCF_038502225.1 Cherax quadricarinatus | reverse complement strand
ACCACACCATACCTGGCCATCAAGACCACACCATACCTGGCCATCAAGACCACACCATACCTGACCATCAAGACCACAGCATACCTGACCATCAAGACCACACCATACTTGGCCATCAAGACCACACCATACATGGCCATCAAGACCACACCATACCTGACCATCAAGACCACACCATACCTGGCCATCAAAACCACACCATACCTGGCCATCAAGACCACACCATACCTGGCCATCAAGACAACACCATACCTGGCCATCAAGGCCACACCATACCTGGCCATCAAGACCACACCATACCTGGCCATCAAGACCACACTATACCTGGCCATCAAGACCACACCATACCTGGCCATCAAGACCACACCATACCTGGCCATCAAGACCGCACCATACCTGACCATCAAGACCACAGCATACTTGGCCATCAAGACCACACCATACCTGGCCATCAAGACAACACCATACCTGGCCATCAAGACCACACCATACCTGGCCATCAAGACCACACCATACCTGGTCATCAAGACCACACTATACCTGGCCATCAAGACCACACCATACCTGGCCATCAAGACCACACTATACCTGGCCATCAAGACCACACCATACCTGGCCATCAAGACCACACTATACCTGGCCATCAAGCCCACACTATACCTGGCCATCAAGACCACACCATACCTGGCCATCAAGACCACACTATACCTGGCCATCAAGACCACACCATACCTGGCCATCAAGACCACACTATACCTGGCCATCAAGACCACACCATACCTGGCCATCAAGACCACACTATACCTGGCCATCAAGACCACACCATACCTGGCCATCAAGACCACACCATACCTGGCCATCAAGACCACACCATACCTGACCATCAAGACCACAGCATACCTGACCATCAAGACCACACCATACTTGGCCATCAAGACCACACCATACATGGCCATCAAGACCACACCATACCTGACCATCAAGACCACACCATACCTGGCCATCAAGACCACACCATACCTGGCCATCAAGACCACACCATACCTGGCCATCAAGACCACACCATACCTGACCATCAAGACCACACCATACCTGACCATCAAGACCACACCATACCTGGCCATCAAGACCGTACCATACCTGACCATCAAGACCACACCATACCTGGCCATCAAGACCACACCATACCTGACCATCAAGACCACAACATACTTGGTTATCAAGACCACAACCTACCTGGTCGATCAAGACACCAGTGTGATTCACACACAAAACTTAACTCTTGTGTGACCTGTGTTTATATACTGTGTTGCTGTGTGTTTGTGGCATTTATAGTGTTTAGATATGCTGCACATCCTCTACGTGCATAGTTAAACTTTACAGCGCAGTAATTTACATCACCTATATTGATTACATAATGGACTTTAAAGCCTATCAACTAGAAGAGGGTCATTAAGGCTACATACAACTTATTCACCTGTATTCAAGACTACTTTAATTTTTATAATAGGGACTATCTTGAACACTGCTTAACTGACCACTTATTGAGGAATATAGAAATAGACAGTATAATAACCAATGTGACATTTCAAGATATCTTATTAATTAAAATAAGATACCAGATATATTAAGTAAATTTCTTAAATATCCTTGTAACAGATAAGTGAACTATAAATCCAGATGTGCTCCTGTTAACTGCAAATCCAGATGTGCTCCTGTTAATTGTAAATCCAGATGTGCTCCTGTTAACTGCAAATCCAGATGTGCTCCTGTTAACTGCAAATCCAGATGTGCTCCTGTTAACTGCAAATCCAGATGTGCTCCTGTTAATTGTAAATCCAGATGTGCTCCTGTTAACTGCAAATCCAGATGTGCTCCTGTTAACTGCAAATCCAGATGTGCTCCTGTTAACTGCAAATCCAGATGTGCTCCTGTTAACCCCTTTTGGGGACTAGTTCCTAGGCTTTTTGTGTATCCATATGCTCTTGTGCTGCCCTCCACAGGATGGATATGGTGTAAACAATAAACTAGCCACTTCCTAGTGTTCATTTCAGAAGTGCGGACGTTCACGTAGCACCATCAAGGCTACACACTCGTTCGGGTTTAAGTAACAATGTTTGTTGACAATTTTATATTCACTCCCACAAAACATATAGTCAGCTTTAACCCATTTTCTGCTGCTTGAAAATCTGAAGAAAATGGAATATTATATTTCAGAATACGTACTACATGGTTTGCATTACTACGAACTAGCAAATTAATATGTTAGGTTTAAGGCTGATAGTCTTCTCAAGCTTCAGAAAGGCCGTAAAAAAACACGAGGCCTCAGGGATACTTTATTTACGTATATGTGCGGGTTATTTGTGTAGTCTCCTTATGTACTCTGAATTATGATATTCATGTTTGTTTTCTTAGAGTCTTTGTGTTTTGTAACTATCTGAAGCCAGCCTATTTTCTTAGTGTGAACAAAACTGCATTTAGAACGTCATATGAGGTCTCGAATGATTTTAGAAGATGTAAGTAAACGTAATTAGATGTCGGTGTGAGTGTCGTGGTGTATGGTTGGAGCTTCACCTTGGCATAGCCAGGTTACAGGTGACTGCGAGTGCATGACTGTGTTTGTTAAGGGTCAACCTGTCTAGGATGGGCGCTCACGGAGTTCACATAGATCGTTCCATTATAAACGCCATATAAAAAAATATATTGAAGCCATTCTTTTGATGTTTACTGTGTGAAGTTATGTACTGTGTGAAGTTATGAGTGGAGACTCACTGGTAAGCATATTGTAACTTTAAAATGTGTGATTGTATGTCAAGTTACGACGTGTATTGTGCTCCAGTAAAACAATAAATTTTCTCAACAAACAAATATGAAAACTCATCTATAAGGAAAAACCAATTACATCGCCAATAAAAGATATTTTTTCTGCTCTCACATAAACTGTGTTTTAACAGGAAAACCTGAACACAGGGTTGAGTTATGTTAATATATATCACAGATGCTAGTGGCCTCGAGTCACTACTACGTGCTAATAAAGACGACAATATCAAGTTATTAATGAGCCAAATCCCTTAAGCTTTCTCTTACAGGTTAGAAACTCTGCCACCCCAACATTTACACTAGACAACTAAGTGTTGTGTACTAGCATCAGGTGTACCCGTGTATTATATTTCGTAAATCAAAGTTTTGTAGCGCATGTTTGTTTCATTGATTGCCATGGAACGAAGGTATGTTTACGTCGTGACGTCAGGAAAGAAACACAACTCCCTCTTGCAACTGCTAAGAGAGTTTTGCAACTTTTATGGTTTTGCTCGCTTGTTTGCTTGTTTATTAGCATGCTCGCTTTGGTATGTTTGGCTAAGTTTGGCGTATGTCAGTATTGCCTTTGTTTTACTTAGTACCTAGACGCTTTCCTCATTGTTTTGTTTGTCTCGTTCATTTCTTAATGTAATGGTTATAATCCTGAGTATATTTTTTAAAGGGGTGGACCAGTAAGCCAGTGGAAAGCATCGGTCAGATAACCCAAAGTTCCAGCGGTGGGTTAACATATAACTAAGACCAGCGTCAGGAAACACTTGTCCTGTATCCTGACCAACCTTCCCTAACCTAAGTTCATTTGTTTACAGCAATAACTTCGTGACTTATTAAGACGGTTCCTGTCGCGCATGACAGTACGTTGAACTGGTTTTAAAACTGCAAGGTGCAGTGCAGATGCAGATTGATATCTTACCTTGCAATAGAAAATATTGTGCAAATTTTGCATGTCTGTTTGCAGCTTTCAATAAGTCTGGCAAAGTTGCATTGTTGCAATCATTCTTGTGTTTTGTCAAATTTTGCCACATATTAAATAATGTTTATTGTGTTTTGTCAAATTTTGCCACATATTAAATAATGTTTATTGTGTTTTGTCAAATTTTGCCACATATTAAATAATGTTTATTGTGTTTTGTCAAATTTTGCCACATATTAAATAATGTTTATTTTATATTCCATCTTAGAATAAATGTCCGGCATTAGAGTGAAAATTTGGTATTGATTTAATATTTAGAAAGTACCAAGAAATGTTTTTAACTAATATATTATAAATGCTTTATGACATTTTTATCAAATTTTTCATAAGTGTTTTAAGGATTATCTAGTATATTTGTGTATTTGTGTTAGTATACTCTTAATATACTCTTAGTATACTCTTAATATACTCTTAGTATACTCTTAATATACTCTTAGTATACTCTTAATATACTCTTAGTATACTCTTAATATACTCTTAGTATACTCTTAATATACTCTTAGTATACTCTTAATATACTCTTAGTATACTCTTAATATACTCTTAGTATACTCTTAATATACTCTTAGTATACTCTTAATATACTCTTAGTATACTCTTAATATACTCTTAGTATACTCTTAATATACTCTTAGTATACTCTTAATATACTCTTAGTATACTCTTAATATACTCTTAGTATACTCTTAATATACTCTTAGTATACTCTTAATATACTCTTAGTATACTCTTAATATACTCTTAGTATACTCTTAATATACTCTTAGTATACTCCTAATATACTCTTAGTATACTCTTAATATACTCTTAGTATACTCTTAATATACTCTTAGTATACTCTTAATATACTCTTAGTATACTCTTAATATACTCTTAGTATACTCTTAATATACTCTTAGTATACTCTTAATATACTCTTAGTATACTCTTAATATACTCTTAGTATACTCTTAATATACTCTTAGTATTCTCTTAATATACTCTTAGTATACTGTAGTCCTTGTGTCACTGACCCAAATACAACTGACAAGACCAGGGACATACCTTTACTTGGCCTCCTCCTCCTCCTCGTCCTCCCCCTCCTCCTCCTCCTCTTTCTCCTCGTCCTCTTCCTCCTCTCTTCCTTCTCCTCCACTCCTCTTACTCCTCTTCCTTTTCTTCCTTCTCTTCCTCTTCCTTCTCCTCTTCCTGCCAAGGCCAGAGGTAGTCCTTTAACTTTGTCTCCCTCCCACTATCTCTCTTATTCTACTTATCTCTCCTCCTCACATGTTTCAGGGCATTTACTTCTCTCATCTCTTACGTCGCCGTCTCTTCGTAAGTGTCTCAAATCTTCCTGTATTATCTCTCTCCCTTTCAATTTGCATTTACTTCCCTTAGTTATTGTACCTCATCCACTTCCCGTTTGTTATTGCCGTTTCTGTTCATTATCTCTCTCTATTTCTCTTCATTTTGCTTCTGTGTCTCTCATCTCGTTTAACTCTTCTGTGTTTTCTTAGTTCCATCGTTTCGACTTTCTTTGTTTGCTGCATTTGTTGTTTCATCAGCTTTCTTCCCTGTGTTTTTCTCTTTTGAATTCTGCTGTCTACTTGTACTAAACATTACCACCATTCTGTCTACTTGTACTAAACATTACCACCATTCTGTCTACTTGTACTAAACATTACCACCATTCTGTCTACTCGTACTAAACATTACCACCATTCTGTGTACTTGTACTAAACATTACCACCTTTCTGTCTACTTGTACTAAACATTACCACCATTCTGTCTACTTGTACTAAACATTATCACCATTCTGTCTACTTGTACTAAACATTACCACCATTCTGTCTACTTGTACTAAACATTACCACCATTCTGTCTACTTGTACTAAACATTACCACCATTCTGTCTACTTGTACTAAACATTACCACCATTCTGTCTACTTGTACTAAACATTACCACCATTCTGTCTACTTGTACTAAACATTACCACCATTCTGTATTATTCTTGATAATTAACCCAGGGAATAAATATTCCCTTTATCTTTAATCTCCTCATTCTCTTCTCTCTTCCCTCTTCTCTTTCTTTCTCTCTCTCTCCTCTCTCCTGACTCGCCTCTCCTCACACTCCTCTCCTAGCTTCTCCCTTCCTGTCTTCTCTCATTTACCTTGTCTGCTGCATTTCTCCATCTTTCTCTATCCCTCACATCCTCCATCATCCACTCTGTTCTTCTACACTCACACTCATCAATCAGTGCTGAATGACGTGTATTCTCTCTCTTCCTCTTCCCCACTCCTCTCTTTCCCCATTCCTCTTCTCTCTCTCACTCTCTCTCTCTCTCTCTCTCTCTCTCTCTCTCTCTCTCTCTCTCTCTCTCTCTCTCTCTCTCTCTCTCTCTCTCTCTCTCTCTCTCTCTCTCTCTCAAGTCTGTTTCTTTTGTTCTCTGCCGCTCGTTAAGGTTTCCCCCCCCCCAGGCTCTCCCATCTTCATTAACGTCTTTCTCCCATTCACTCCCCGTTCTCCCCTCCCCGCCTTTCCCTACCCGTCCTCCCCAACCGCCCTGCCCTCCCATCCCTACCCTCCCCTCCCCACCCTCCCCTCCACCACAAAAAATTCTCTACCCCCTCACGAGCTAATGTCTACTTTGCCTCCCCCGCCCCACCTCCCTCAGCGAGAGTCTACTACCTCCAGAAGCAGAGTGTCGCCACCCAGGGCCAGTTCAGCTGCTGCAGCCGTCACTCACACACCCACCCACGTCACCCACACTCCCACCCACGTCACCCACACTCCCAGTCACTACTCCAGGTAGGTCACCCACACACCTCTCTGCATGTGTGTGCGTACTCACCTATTTTAGTTGTAGGAGTGGAGTCACAGTTCCTGGCTCCTGTGGGCGTGTGTGTATGTGTGTGTGTATCTACAAACTTACCGATTTGTTTCCGGGGGTCGAGTCCAGCCCTGGATTAACCATAAAGCAATATAAACAGGTGCTTAGGGCACCAAGGGAAGGAAAACAGCACAGAGTACCGGTACCAGAGCTGTAACCATCTAATATAAAGGAATTCCAGACTCATGGAATGCGTCTAACAACTTATACTAAGAACGACAAAAAAAAAATATTATTTACGCTCTACTTTGTTACACCCAAATCACCATCAGACGTCATCAGACGTCATCTGACGTCTGAGGTACGTCGCAGTGCAACATCTGTTGAAGAAGGATAAGAATTATACTTGCCGCTGATAAATGAAGGATCAGGGTTAAAACCGTGAAGTATCGGGTCATATTAGTTCATTTACAACCAACCAATCGATCAGGTACAAACAGTTCACTTCAATCGTGTACAGAACAAGTTTTGTGTTTCAGCTGCTTCATATGATTCAAACACAGACGTTTTACGACGTAAAAAAAATTAAAACGATAGTTTTAAAACACTGGGCCAGACTTTCTAGCATTGTCTCTCTAGATTTAAATTTAATTAACAGATATAAGTAACAGCAGTGAAAGCATCGCTTGCAGGAAAACTGAATTATGAATCGTTTGTAAATATGATTAAAACCATTATCCAAAAAGAAAGGAGACAGATCTGAAGCCTAGACTTGATGTTTATATACTGACTGTCTAACGGATGTTTATATACTGTCTAACGGATGTTTATATACTGACTGTCTAACGGATGTTTATATACTGACTGTCTAACGGATGTTTATATACTGACTGTCTAACGGATGTTTATATACTGACTGTCTAACGGATGTTTATATACTGACTGTCTAACGGATGTTTATATACTGACTGTCTAACGGATGTTTATATACTGACTGTCTAACGGATGTTTATATACTGACTGTCTAACGGATGTGTATATACTGACTGTCTAACGGATGTTTATGTACTGACTGTCTAACGGATGTTTATATACTGACTGTCTAACGGATGTTTATATACTGACTGTCTAACGGATGTGTATATACTGACTGTCTAACGGATGTTTATGTACTGACTGTCTAACGGATGTTTATATACTGACTGTCTAACGGATGTTTATATACTGTCTAACGGATGTTTATATACTGACTGTCTAACGGATGTTTATATACTGACTGTCTAACGGACCTGACTCATGGCTAACATTCTTACAATCTTTGTATCAACGTATATTCAGAAGATTTTATATTTGGTGACCAAGACTGGAAAGCTGACTTACCTACAACCTTCTATGTTATTAGGTAAGACACATATGCAACTGTTAGGTATCTTTATTCCGAAACGTTTCGCCTAGACAGTAGGCTTCTTTTCAGTCGGGTATAGAAAAGTTGATAGAAGAGACTTGAAGATGATGTAATCAGTCCATCACCCTTGAAGTTTTGAGGTGGTCAGTCCCTCAGTCTGGAGAAGAGCATTGTTCCACAGTCTGAAACAATATGGAGTTGAAGTGACAGGATGGAGCCTTATATACCGCCAGGAGGTGAGATGTAGACCACTAGTAGAGGTAAGAATGTTGTCGTTCGGAGGTTACGTCCCTCTCAAATCCAGAAGCCTACTTTGTAGGCGACACGTTTCGAAATAAAGATGCCTAACTGTTGCATATGTGTCTTACCTAACAACCTGTCGGTATTTTAGACCATTTTAATATAACCTCCTACGTTACTAACAGTATGTATCTCCTCCCTTAGTGATACTTACCTTCCCCCCCATTAATGGCACTTACCTTTCCCTTCCCTTATTTATGATATCTACCTCACCTTCCCCCCATTAATGGTACTCAGCTGCCCCCTCCCCCTATTAATAGTACTCGGCTGCTCCCTTCTCATTAATGGTACTCAGTTCCCCTCCCCCATTAATGATACTGCCTCTTCTCCCATTAATGGTACTCAGCTGCCTCCCTGCCCTCATTAATGATACTTATTTCCCCTTCCTATTAATGGTATTCAGCCGCCCCCTCCCTCATTAATGGTACTCAGTTGCCTCCTCCCCATTAATGATACTTACCTCCCTTCCTCCTTAATGGTACTTACCTCTCCTCCCCCATTAATGGTACTCAGGTGCCTCTAAACACACATCACGGTAAACTTCCCAGACTATTAATTCTTACCGTGGACAGTGAAGTAGTCAGCCTCGCACCCAACCATCAAACTGGAAAGCTCTTCATCTAGGGAACTGGAGTCACCTCCTCCCACCTTGGATCAAACCAGATGCTTCTTATTTCCCTGGAGCTGTATGACCCAAGTAGTAGTAGTAATAATAATAATAATAATAATAATAATAATAATAATAATAATAATAATAATAATAATAATAGTAATAGTAGTAGTAGTGGTAGCAGTAGTAATAGCAGCGTAGTAGTAGAGTAGTAATGGTAACAGTAGTAATAATAATTATAATAATATAATAAGTCTATCAGCTGGTGTTTCTTCCCTGGTGACAGCTGCAGCAGCTGCAGCAGCAGCGGGGTCAGCACCGGAGACAGCAGCGTGGGGCACGACACCCTTAGCGTGGGCAGCGGCCTCTCCCCCGGCGTGGGCGGCGGCATGGGTTGCGGCGGGGGTGTGCCGCAGATCAGCATCACCCCCGACGAGGCACAAGTTCGCGGTCGTGCGCTGTCGCGTCTCAATGGATCAAGACTCGACCTGACCAGTGTTGATGGTGATGTCTCGCCCATCGACCCTGAGGATAAGTGAGTTTCCTCACACACATACACACTCTCGGGGACATGAGCTGTGACTCGACCCCTGCAACCACATATATTTGAGTGCACTCACACACTCATATATATATATATATATATATATATATATATATATATATATATATATATATATATATATATATATATATATATATATATATATATATATATATATATTATTATTATCACACTGGCCGATTCCCACCAAGGCAGGGTGGCCCGAAAAAGAAAAACTTTCACCATCATTCACTCCATCACTGTCTTGCCAGAAGGGTGCTTTACACTACAGTTTTTAAACTGCAACATTAACACCCCTCCTTCAGAGTGCAGGCACTGTACTTCCCATCTCCAGGACTCAAGTCCGGCCTGCCGGTTTCCCTGAATCCCTTCATAAATGTTACTTTGCTCACACTCCAACAGCACGTCAAGTATTAAAAACCATTTGTCTCCATTCACTCCTATCAAACACGCTCACGCATGCCTGCTGGAAGTCCAAGCCCCTCGCACACAAAACCTCCTTTACCCCCTCCCTCCAA
>NC_091321.1:805000-857500 GCF_038502225.1 Cherax quadricarinatus | reverse complement strand
AGTAGTAGTAGTAGTAGTGGTTGTAGTAGTACTGGTAGTAGTAGTAGTAGTAGTAGTAGTAGTGGTGGTGGTAGTAGTAGTAGTAGTAGTAGTAGTAGTAGTAGTAGTAGTAGTAGTGGTTGTAGTAGTAGTGGTAGTAGTAGTAGTAGTAGTAGTAGTAGTGGTTGTAGTAGTAGTGGTAGTAGTAGTAGTAGTAGTAGTAGTAGTAGTAGTAGTAGTAGTAGTAGTAGTAGTAGTAGCAGGGGTATTAGTATTAATAGTATTTATATTAGTAGTATATCTTATAATAATAATTAATAATAATGATTCTTACCTAGAACGTGCATCTTCTGTGGGTCGTTCGACACCAGGTTCACAGACACGGGTCTGGACGTGCACTACTGGAGGTCATGTCCCATGTTGACCAGGTGTAACCACTGCCGCCAGGTGGTCGAGGTAGCTTCCCTCACCCAGCACCTTCTAGGTGAGTACCACCTATCTGCCAGATTTTGGCTTGTTATTATTTTAATATTAGAAGGTCAGTTGAAAGAATTTTGGGAAAATTCTTCTGTGTGGGTAAGAGGATTTACTCATGGTACTGGTTACTCACCCACTGGGAAAGTCTAAACTAATTTTTTTTTTACTCATGGGACAACCATTAAGAAAGTCTCAACTGATGTTTCTTGTAAAATTCAATTTCAATTGAAAAAGTAACTAAATTTTCTATCTTAAAAAGTATCTACGGTGCTACGTTACGTCCTTTACGTGATTACGACGACCACTGTATCAAACACGCAGGTGGTGCGACCGGTGCTACGTTACGTCCTTTACGAGATTGCGACGACCATTGTATCGTAAAGGTTTTGATATTTTAAAATTTATACATAATTATATAAATTAAAACATTATATTAATGGCCGCAATGTAGAATAAAACCTTATTGCATCAGTCCCAAACTTTAATATGCCGGAAGAGCAATTAAAGTTTAACACGATAATCCTTGCCCAGGTCAGTGGTCACCTCTGCAACACTGTTGTTGATCTGTCTTGCTGGACTAGCACAGTCCAAACATCCTCGGTCAGAGTTCTGTCCGGTCAGTGACTTAACACATGCTGCTTCGTATGTACCTGTGTGTTTCCATCAGTACTGTTAAATCAGACACGTGTGCAACACTTGGGTATCTGCACATGTCTAATTTATCAACTTGTCGGTTCTCTGAACCATTTACCTACATTCCATCAGTACTTTTGGCAGTGAGCTCTTAAATCAACCCAGTTGGTTGCTCTCGCGATACTATGTAATTCTCATTTAAACAGTCTTTAATTCAAGGTGACTACGAGTTATTTCACGGAAAAATTATACATCACCATTTTATAACCAAAACTGACAAGGAGGCATTAACACATTCCAGTAAAAATTCAATCCTTCTAGGCAGGACGCACCAGTGTTGGAAGTTTGAAGCCGATCAGATAAAGCTTCAGCTAGGAATAGCATATTAAAATGACCAAAGGTCTTCTGTACATACCAGTAGTCGAATAAACCTTTTTCTAATTACAGTGCACCAGCCTTAAAATTTTGAAGTCAGTCAGACGAGGCGTTCTCATGCTATAAACGAAAAATCTTCAAAGAAATTAGTAAATTCAGGGAAGCACTTAATGGTAACCCATCCAGGAGTACATATAATTTTTAAAATTAAGATATGACAGCACGTACTTGTGGTGTTTCCTTGCAGGTGAATGTGTGTCTTCAGCAGAGTACCGGAGGTGTGAGCGGTGTAGTGAAGCCATACCCAAGAAGAACTTCCATAGTCATGCCCTAGCCAAGTCTTGTATACGTGAGTCTTTTCTATCATCTCGCTCAGTCTTATGCTCTACCGCTTAATATCCACTTTCAACACGCTTACATTATGTCTCAGAATAATAGTGAGGAAACATCTAACATCCTCTTGATTTGCAGAGATAAACAATGCGTTTCGTTTTATTTATGGGACAGAAACACTTAACAGTACAATTCCTTAAAGAGATCTCACTAATGTTAGGTTCTGCTCATACAATGAGGAGAGTAAACATTCAGTAATCCATGAAAAGAGGTATTCACAATAATGTTACTCACGACGACATTTATTCGTTATACACTATAGCCAGTCTCGGCAACACTCATTACTTCCTTTTGCTTCACCAATGACTTTAATCCCTGTACCTTATATGTTGAGTCTAGCGTTAATGTTTCCCATTACAGCTTCTAAACCTGAGCCTGTTGCCAATCACTGTCCGCTGTGCCACGAGAACATCGCTCCGTGGGACGAGGGCTGGAGGGAGCATCTGATGCCGGGACCCAACTCCTGTACACACAACCCCAGGGCTTGGCAACAAGGTTCTCTTATATTGTGTTGTGAATTAGGGAAACGTAAGGAAACTGAGACATATTTTCTTGCAATCACCGAATGCAATAACTCATTGACAATACGAAGATCCGGAATGGTAGTACAAACCACGTAGCTTAGTGGTACAGAACTCGGCTCACAACCCAACGTGTGGTCAAGACTCCTCACTTCGGCCTCATACCAGTGGGGATGGTAGTTATATTCTTGCATGATTATCCTCGCCACATCATTTAACACAATGCACAGGAACTATACAAATTAAAAATAAACATTAGTCGATATTTCCATACGCTCTTGAGGAAGAACACCATAAAAACTTTAAGTCAAGGCAGCTGGATGCTAAAGGTTAGATTAAAACACTCAGCAATGTACTGGGAGTAACAGGCATCTACAGAAAAAAAACAGAAAAACGAAAATGGGGAGAAAGCCAACAGAAAGGTTAGGTGAAGAAGCAACCAGAAAGTCAGTAGACAGGTCAGGTGAAGACTAACGAGAAAGTCACTAGACGGGTCAGGTGAAGACGTAACAAGAAAGTCAGTAGACAGGTCAGGTGAAGACTAACGAGAAAGTCACTAGACGGGTCAGGTGAAGACGTAACAAGAAAGTCAGTAGGCAGGTCAGGTGAAGACTAACGAGAAAGTCACTAGACGGGTCAGGTGAAGACGTAACAAGAAAGTCAGTAGACAGGTAAGGTGAAGACTAACGAGAAAGTCACTAGACGGGTCAGGTGTAGATGTAACAAGAAAGTCAGTAGACAGCTCAGGTGAAGACTAACGAGAAAGTCACTAGACGGGTCAGGTGAAGACGTAACAAGAAAGTCAGTAGACAGGTCAGGTGAAGAGGTAACGAAAAAGTCAATGAACAGGTCAAGTTAGAAACAAATGTAACTTTGGTAAAACCAATTACGTCTCAAATGATCAGAGTAGCTGAGCCATCTCCTCTCTAGAAAATTAATACAAGTGCTGTGGCAGCTTGCTAACTTATAAATCATATTGCTTAAAAATTTATAGCAAGTTTTTATGTGGCCAGAGGAACGACATAAACGAGAAAACTGAGACTGCTAATATATTTTCTCTTTAAATTTTGTCAATCAGTTCTCAATGCTTTCAAATTTCTTTTGAATAGATGTAAACAATATATGGCTTATTGTACGTTTCTGTACTACTCACTGATGACATCTTGTAGCTCTGAGTTTTTATTTTTAGCACTAGTGACGGCAATTTTGACTTAAAAATTCATTTCACTCTCTCAGGTTCCAAGAAAGCTTTTTCAAGTGAGAAGAGCTCTTCAGTAGCATCAGTGGGAGCTGTGGGTGGCGGAGGAATCAAGTCTACCAGTGTAACTACTGCTGCAGTGGGAGTCAAAACCAGAATACCCGGCTCAGCAACCCCGGGAACACCCAGAAAGAATTTCAACAGACGGAGGTAGACAAGAAAAGAAATCTACGAGGGCAGTAGTGGAGAGGACACGTCAGGGCTACATGTACTGGGGCTGTGAACCAAATTTGGGGATCTAAGAACAGAAAGACATGACGGTGAAAATAACATTGACTAAGATATGTTTTTTTTCTCCCCCACTGTTGAAGATTTAAACATGTTAAATATGACCAAATTATTTTTTATACAAATTAATTCTCATAAAATAGAAGTGATAAATTCCAATGGAATTGAAAGTCAAGTGCTTAGTTTCAAAAATATTAATCACCTTGCTGCATTTCCCAATGGTACTCCACATTGGATGATAGTTTTAATTCCAGGAAATCAGTAAGTATCTTATCTCAATATATACATACTTTTGTGCACTCATCTTCGTCTTCACTCTGACAGAGTTTCAGTATTTTGATACAAAAAAAATATTCATTTGTGACAGATGATGGAATCAGCCCCTGAAACCGACTCTCACTGTCTCCTAATTCTTAATTTTGCTGGTATTATACATATAATACACAGAAAGAAAGTAAAATATATAAAAATCCATTTACATCAGCGTGGCTAGATGACCATCGATGGATCGCATGTGTTTAGTACTGGGTTACTAGCCTCACAGGTCTCACTGTTGAGTACTGGGATACTAGCCTCGTAAGTCTCACTGCTGAGTACTGGGATACTAGCCTCGTAAGCCTCACTGTTGAGTACTGGGATACTAGCCTCGTAAGTCTCACTGTTGAGTACTGGGATACTAGCCTCGTAAGCCTCACTGTTGAGTACTGGGATACTAGCCTCGTAAGTCTCACTGTTGAGTACTGGGATACTAGCCTCGTAAGTCTCACTGTTGAGTACTTTATCAATAACTTTGAAATGTATTTGATGATTCAATGATACCAAGATTAATTAATATTTTAGCCTTTTAGCCATTTTATACTGAGTAATTAAGCATTCCCTTGGAAAACTGAGAATGAGTGCTAGAGAAGTTTAATGCATTTTGTAAAATGCAATCTAGTGTGACTTTTTTAAATTGTTAATGCCATTTGTGAAACTTTTACATGTTAATGTTAACAGTAAAACCCCCATGAGTATTGTTAATAGTAGAACCCCATGGATAATGTTAACAGTAGAACCCCATGGATAATGTTAACAGTAGAACCCAATGAATAATGGTGCCTACTTATCTACATGTTGGTATCACAAAAGATAAAATCACCAGAGACTGCTGTGACTTTGAGGTATATAAGAATCAATACCAACTTTTTAAATCTTATGAGCATAGTGAAGTGTGGTGATTGGGGGTGGGTGGGGGGGCTTATGCTTTTCTTGTCACCAAGAATAGTGACTACTACTCATTTCATCATATAAATAAAAGCAGTGACTGCAATTTTGCTACTTTTGGTATCACTGTTGGCGTTACAGCCTGTTTGTACTTACAGCCAATACCGAATCTCACTCCAGGTTGTGAAGTGTAAAGTGTAACCGCATGGCTCCTGTACCCCGCTCCTTGGTTGAAAGATTAAGTGTAATTGAGTTTTGATGAATGTACTTACCACTTCCCCCCCTTCATCCCTCCTTTATTATTAAATGTAAAACCTCTCATTGTAAATACTTTTTTTACAAAAATTTGCCTTATTTACATCTAATAAATTTTTAAGTTACTTCTTCCTATACTTAACTTTGTAAATAAATGGAAAGGCACACACACACACATATATACATATGTTTAGAATTCGCAGAACAGGCGAAATATTCACAAACACTAATCTCAGGTCGAAGGAGACTCGAACCTAGGAACCTTGGAGCAAGGTACGCAGTGCTCTACTCAGCGTACCACAGTGGACCAATTTCTTGGCGCCCAGCCAACGCTAGACGTTTTGGTCCAAGGCAGCCAGCCTTCAGGCAGGTGATATTAGCTATTTCATCTCATCCACTGCATGCATCGACCGACGAGAGATTTTTAGTGTTTAGAATTAAATACTCACAAACACTAATTAATCTCTGGTCGAAGGAGACTTTAACCTAGGAACCTTGGAGCAAGGTACGCAGTGCGTTGGCTGGGCGCCAAGGTATTGGACCAGTGTGGTACGGTGAGTAGAGCACTGTGTACCTTGTTCCAAGGTTTGTAGGTTCGAGTCTCCTTCGACCTGAGATGTATAGATGTATGTATATATATATATATATATATATATATATATATATATATATATATATATATATATATATATATATATATATATAGGTGAGTGGGGGTACATGTTCAGGAATGAAACTCAAAATACTTCAACATGGTTTCGGGGTCACTTTACCTGTATGTTAATACCTACTTAATTCGCACAGTCATCATAACAGCAACAATATCAACCATTTATATCTGACAACATCAAGGTACAGAATATCACAAGCGCTGAATTAAGAGCATCTTTTGATTCCTCAGTAGTCTAGCTAAATCGTAAAAACGTATAAGACAATAATCTTAATGTTTGTTTCTCGTAATTATTCTGAATGGTACATTAGAGGTAATATTATTTTGTAGCTGGTAGAGGTGATCTAGTACAGGGCTGTCCAACACTTGACGATCTCTGAGTTCGAGTCACAAAGGCCGCAGTCCACTCTCACTTCAAGGTCACTTAATACCTATGATAGGGTTTAAATTTACGTTTCTCAGGTTTATTATTAATGCCACACGTCTCATCAGTGTGAGAAAATAATAGGTGTTACTCTCTGTCATCAATACACGAGTAATGTAAACATGTTTGGGGATGATTTTTTATCGAGTTTAATTCTTCTTCATTCTGATAAATTATTATTCATAGTAATAAGACAATCAACATAATGCACATTTGTTTTACTGTGCTTTATTCTGCAGATCTCAAAAAAATTTTGAAAGTTATTTTTTTAACACACTGACCGTTTGTTTCTGTCGTAGGATGGCACCAAAAACAGAAGAAACACTTTCACCAACATTCACTTAATCACGGTCTTGCCAGAAGCGTGCTGACATCATCGTTCCAATGACTCTTCCAACTGCAACATCTCCGCCCCTCCTTCAGAGTGCAGGCACAGTATTCCCACCTCCAGGACTCAAGTCTGGCTAACTGGTTTGCCCTAAATTCCTTCATAAATTATAACTTGTTCACACTCCAACAACACGTCAACTCATAAGAACCACTTGCCTCTACTCACTCCTACCTAACATTAATTTAATGAGCACATTTAAACACTGAACATGAATATTTAATGTATCATTGATCATCCAGTACAGAACACTGCACAATGCTGTATGTGTGAATCACACGGTACAGAACACTGCACGATGTTGTTGAATTGAATCACACGGTACAGAACACTGCAAGATGTTGGATTGGATCAAACAGTGCAGAACACTGCAAGGTGTTGTAGGAGTGGCTCACAAGGTTTAAAGCATTGCACAGTGTTGTAGGAATGGATCACACTGTATAGAACACTGCACAGTGTTGTAGGAGTGGATCACAAGTACAGAACACTGCAAAGTGTTGTAAAAATGGATCACAGGATACTGAACACTTCAGTGTTGTAAAAGTGGATCACAGATATAGAACACTGCATAGTGTTGCAGGAGTGGATCACAGGTATGGAACACTGCACTCTGTTGTATTAGTGGATCACAGGGTACAGAACACTGAACGGTTTCAGATGTTAAACAGTGGACCTGAAACAGCTAAGCATACACAGGCTTGTAGCGTGGTTGTTGTAGCGTGGTTGTTGTAGCGTGGTTGTTTACTTGTGAAGTGTAATACGGGATTCATTACAATGATCATCGCATTCGTGGAGCGGCGTTTAGCGCCTCGGTGTTTGTCGACCTTCAGTTTGTTGACATCCGTCCTCAAATACAGAAAACAACTGTATGTTAATATTTCTTCTCCTTCATTCCCAACAAACGATTCTATAGACTGAAGGCAATTTTTCGAGTACAAACTCAAATAATTTACTAAAATTCTAAATTATCTTGTAATTTTATATTTAATTGCCTCCGTAAGTTACTCTGTTTACTTGCTTTAAAAAATATTACCGCTTAGATATAAAGAAAAGCTATTTAAAATATTGGATTATTTTACTTCGATAAGCTTTTGGCTCATAGCTGCATGGGTAATATTTATAATGAATGCTTATAAGAAATATAGTTTGTATTATTAACAGTGTATCAAATTTCCCATTTATAAGACTAATTTACTAAGTTATCTAAGTCGACTTCGCATCTGTCAGGGTCAAAACGTCGGTGTAACTGTGAATAATAGTGGTGTGTCAACGACGAAGTGTGATATCGCGAAGGATAACCAGTAATAAATTTTATCTATGAAGGAGGAGAACAGAAGCGGTGCCAGGACTGACCCTTGTGGGACGTCACTTGCCACGTCTTGCCGTTCTGATTTATTTACCTTGAGAATTAATCCTTGTCCCCAGGTAACCAGTACCTGAGCTGTCTTAGCACACATCCGTCTGTACCATGTGCCTTTACTACTGAAAAATTCCTTTAATGAGGAAATCTTATCAAAACGTTTTCTGAAACTCTTGTTTTATTACATGTTTAGCCGCGTTTCCATCACAGTAAACACCAACCACGTCTCTACAGACCTTGGTGCGAGTCACTAACCAACCACGTCTTTACAGACCTTGGTGCGAGTCACTAACCAACCACGTCTCTACAGACCTTGGTGCGAGTCACTAACCAACCACGTCTCTACAGACCTTGGTGCGAGTCACTAACCAACCACGTCTCTACAGACCTTGGTGCGAGTCACTAACCAACCACGTCTTTACAGACCTTGGTGCGAGTCACTAACCAACCACGTCTCTACAGACCTTGGTGCGAGTCACTAACCAACCACGTCTTTACAGACCTTGGTGCGAGTCACTAACCAACCACGTCTCTACAGACCTTGGTGCGAGTCACTAATTAATGATATTAAATACTGTTATGTATGATTTCGAATTATTATTTACACGAATCACTTATTTTTGGAAGTTAGCTAAATGATCGAAAATCACAAGTAAACATTTAATTTTTTCGTATTAGCTAAAACATAAACCCGAGGACAAAAACCAAAAAAAAATTAGAGTCGATTTTAAAACCACAAATTCACACAACAACCCACACTGAATTTATAATGTAAAACTTTGTTAATATGAACAATAAGTTAACTGTGTTAACAGTGCTCTCTAACTAACATTTCTTCGGTTCATTTCTCGTGAATAAAAAATCTTCCTGGATATTGCTTGCATTCACATAAGAATTTTTATCAAAACTTAGGAATCAGCAGTAGCAACGGTGCAACTTATCCAAGAAATGTAGCAGTACTTTAAATGATATTAATAACAACACTTAACTAATGTTCTAGAGACAGTACGGGATTATTTCTTAAATATTCTTTAAACCTATATACGCCAGGTTGGTTAAGAGGGAGACAGTGTTCAGGAAATATAGAACTCTTGCTATGCAATAACACCAATTGTTTTGTTCAGTGTTGTTTTCTATTAAGCAGAGACTTATAAGGTTCACCTCGGTGACACCCATATATAGAACACCGTGGTTTATACAATGTAGACCACTGATTGGTGTGATGGGTTTATACAGGGGTACTACAGCTTTTTTTCACCGTTACACTAACTTTAAGAATACTTTTATCTCCAAAATAGTGAACAGAGTGACCTATGAGTGGATATAAGCATAAATATGCATCTCTCTGAGAATATACACTGATTCTATACTCGCGGTGAGTCCTAGCCATCTATGTTTCTACACAGAGAGGATCTTGATCTCAGGCGTATATCGTTTATCACCACTCGGTTTATCACCACTCGGTTTATCACCACTCGGTTTAGCACCACTCGGTTTATTAACCTGATCCATCAAAGATATCTTAATAATGCCAAAGATAATGCTTATCGACAGCTGGTCAAAGTTGGACAGCTCTGGTCTAGCAGATCTCGTGTTAATAACAGCCCTGGTCTATCAGGTCTCGTGTTAATAACAGCTCTGGTCTAGCAGATCTCGTGTTAATAACAGCTCTGGTCTAGCAGATCTCGTGTTAATAACAGCTCTGGTCTAGCAGATCTCGTGTTAATAACAGCTCTGGTCTAGCAGATCTCGTGTTAATAACAGCTCTGGTCTAGCAGATCTCGTGTTAATAACAGCTCTGGTCTAGCAGATCTCGTGTTAATAACAGCCCTGATCTAGCAGATCTTCTGTTAATAACAGTCCTGGTCTATCAGGTCTCGTGTTTATAACAGTCCTGGTCTATCAGGTCTCGTGTTTATAACAGCCCTGGTCTGTCAGGTCTCGTATTTATAACAGCCCTGTTCTATCAGGTCTCGTGTTAATAACAGTCCTGGACTATCAGGTCTCGTGTTTATAACAACCCTGGTTTAGCAGATATCGTGTTAATAACAGTCCTGGTCTATCAGATCTCGTGTTAATAACAGTCCTAGACTAGCAGGTCTCGTGTTATAACAGTCCTGGACTAGCAGGTCTCGTGTTTATAACAGCCCTGGTCTATCAGGTCTCGTATTTATAACAGCCCTGGTCTATCAGGTCTCGTGTTAATAACAGTCCTGGACTAGCAGGTCTCGTGTTTATAACAGCCCTGGTCTATCAGGTCTTGTGTTTATAGCAGCCCTGGTCTAGCAGGTCTCGTGTTTATAAAAGCTCTGGTCTATCAGGTCTCGTGTTTATAACAGCCCTGGTCTATCAGGTCTCGTGTTTATAGCAGCCCTGGTCTAGCACGACTCGTGTTTATAACAGCCCTGGTCTATCAGGTCTCGTGTTTATAATAGCCCTGGTCTATCAGGTATTGTGTTTATAACATCCCTGGTCTATCAGGTCTCGTGTTTATAACAGCCCTGGTCTATCAGGTCTCGTGTTTATAGCAGCCCTGGTCTAGCACGACTCGTGTTTATAACAGCCCTGGTCTATCAGGTCTCGTGTTTATAATAGCCCTGGTCTATCAGGTATTGTGTTTATAACATCCCTGGTCTATCAGGTCTCGTGTTTATAACAGCCCTGGTCTATCAGGTCTCGTGTTTATAACAGCCCTGGTCTATCAGGTCTCGTGTTTATGACAGCCCTTGTATATCAGGTCTCGTGTTTATAACAGCCCTGGTCTAGCACGTCTCGTGTTTATAACAGCCCTGGTCTATCAGGTCTCGTGTTTATAACAGCCCTGGTCTATCAGGTCTCGTGTTTATAACAGCTCTGGTCTATCAGGTCTCGTGTTTATAACAGCCCTGGTCTATCAGGTCTCGTGTTTATAACAGCCCTGGTCTATCAGGTCTCGTGTTTATAACAGCCTTGGTCTATCAGGTCTCGTGTTTATAACAGCCCTAGTCTATCAGGTCTCGTGTTTATAACAGCCCTGGTCTATCAGGTCTCGTGTTTATAACAGCCCTGGTCTATCAGGTCTCGTGTTTATAACAGCCCTGGTCTATCAGGTCTCGTGTTTATAACAGCCCTGATCTATCAGGTTTCGTGTTTATAACAGTCCTAGTCTATCAGGTCTCGTGTTTATAACAGCCCTGGTCTATCAGGTCTCGTGTTTATAACAGCCTTGGTCTATCAGGTCTCGTGTTTATAACAGCCCTGGTCTATCAGGTCTCGTGTTTATAACAGCCCTGGTCTATCAGGTTTCGTGTTTATAACAGCCCTGGTCTATCAGGTCTCGTGTTTATAATAGCCCTGGTCTATCAGGTCTCCTGTTTATAACATCCCTGGTCTATCAGGTCTCCTGTTTATAACAGTCCTGGTCTATCAGTTCTCCTGTTTATAACAGCCCTGGTCTATCAGGTCTCCTGTTTATAACAGCCCTGGTCTATCAGGTCTCCTGTTTATAACAGCCCTGGTCTATCAGGTCTCCTGTTTATAACAGCCCTGGTCTATCAGGTCTCCTGTTTATAACAGTCCTGGTCTAACAGGTCTCCTGTTTATAACAGCCCTGGTCTAACAGGTCTCCTGTTTATAACAGCCCTGGTCTATCAGGTCTCCTGTTTATAACAGCCCTGGTCTAACAGGTCTCCTGTTTATAACAGCCCTGGTCTAACAGGTCTCCTGTTTATAACAGCCCTGGTCTAACAGGTCTCCTGTTTATAACAGCCCTGGTCTATCAGATCTCCTGTTTATAACAGCCCTGGTCTATCAGGTTTCGTGTTTATAACAGCCCTGGTCTATCAGGTCTCCTGTTTATAACAGCCCTGGTCTAACAGGTCTCCTGTTTATAACAGCCCTGGTCTATCAGGTCTCCTGTTTATAACAGCCATGGTCTATCAGGTCTCCTGTTTATAACAGCCCTGGTCTAACAGGTCTCCTGTTTATAACAGCCCTGGTCTAACAGGTCTCGTGTTAATAACAGCCCTGGTCTATCAGGTCTCGTGTTTATAACAGCCCTGGTCTAACAGGTCTCGTGTTTATAACAGCCCTGGTCTATCAGGTCTCGTGTTTATAACAGCCCTGGTCTATCAGGTCTCGTGTTTATAACAGCCCTGGTCTATCAGGTCTCGCGTTTATAACAGCCCTGGTCTATCAGGTCTCGTGTTTATAACAGCCCTGGTCTATCAGGTCTCGTGTTTATAACAGCCCTGGTCTATCAGGTCTCGTGTTTATAATAGCCCTGGTCTATCAGGTCTCGTGTTTATAACAGCCCTGGTCTATCAGGTCTCGTGTTTATAACAGCCCTGGTCTTTCAGGTCTCGTGTTTATAACAGCCCTGGTCTATCAGGTCTCGTGTTTATAACAGCCCTGGTCTATCAGGTCTCGTGTTTATAACAGCCCTGGTCTATCAGGTCTCGTGTTTATAACAGCCCTGGTCTATCAGGTCTCGTGTTTATTACCATCGCCATGACTATTATGAAATTTAATATGCAAAAAAAAAACTTTTGACTTTTTTCTTCAGATGTTATTTTTCAAAATTTTCAATAATAATTCTTATATGTCACAAATATAAATCACTGTGGTTCTGTCACTTAAATTGTAAAGCCATTTATATGTAAATGACCGGAACTCATCAGCAGTGTAAATACTGAATGAGTTATTTTAAATATATTTGCTGTATTTTGCTCCTGTTCCTTTTATTATGTGACGATTTTTAACTTTAAAAGAACTTAATGAATAATTAAAGATAAATGTTTATAACTGTTATATAAATAGAACACCAGCTGAATGTTGAGACTCAGTTGAATGTTGAGGCTTAGTTGAATGTTGAGGCTTAGTTGAATGTTGAGACTCAGTTGAATGTTGAGGCTTAGTTGAATGTTGAGACTCAGTTGAATGTTGAGGCTTAGTTGAATGTTGAGACTCAGTTGAATGTTGAGGCTTAGTTGAATGTTGAGACTCAGTTGAATGTTGAGACTCAGTTGAATGTTGAGACTCAGTTGAATGTTGTGACTCAGTTGAATGTTGAGACTCAGTTGAATGTTGTGACTCAGTTGAATGTTGTGACTCAGTTGAATGTTGTGACTCAGTTGAATGTTGAGACTCAGTTGAATGTTGAGACTCAGTTGAATGTTGAGGCTTAGTTGAATGTTGAGACTCAGTCGAATGTTGAGGCTTAGTTGAATGTTGAGACTCAGTTGAATGTTGAGACTCAGTTGAATGTTGAGACTCAGTTGAATGTTGTGACTCAGTTGAATGTTGTGACTCAGTTGAATGTTGAGAACAAGTTGAATGTTGAGACTCAGTTGAATGTTGAGAACAAGTTGAATGTTGAGACCCAGTTGAATGTTGAGACTCAGTTGAATGTTGAGACTCAGTTGAATGTTGAGAATCAGCTGAATGTTGAGACTCAGTTGAATGTTGAGAATCAGTTGAATGTTGAGACTCGGTTGAATGTTGAGACTCAGTTGAATGTTGAGGCTTAGTTGAATGTTGAGGCTTAGTTGAATGTTGAGACTCAGTTGAATGTTGAGACTCAGTTGAATGTTGAGGCTTAGTTGAATGTTGAGACTCAGTTGAATGTTGAGGCTTAGTTGAATGTTGAGACTCAGTTGAATGTTGAGACTCAGTTGAATGTTGAGACTCAGTTGAATGTTGTGACTCAGTTGAATGTTGTGACTCAGTTGAATGTTGAGAACAAGTTGAATGTTGAGACTCAGTTGAATGTTGAGAACAAGTTGAATGTTGAGACCCAGTTGAATGTTGAGACTCAGTTGAATGTTGAGACTCAGTTGAATGTTGAGAATCAGCTGAATGTTGAGACTCAGTTGAATGTTGAGAATCAGTTGAATGTTGAGACTCGGTTGAATGTTGAGACTCAGTTGAATGTTGAGGCTTAGTTGAATGTTGAGGCTTAGTTGAATGTTGAGACTCAGTTGAATGTTGAGACTCAGTTGAATGTTGAGACTCAGTTGAATGTTGAGACTCAGTTGAATGTTGAGACTCAGTTGAATGTTGAGGCTTAGTTGAATGTTGAGGCTTAGTTGAATGTTGAGACTCAGTTGAATGTTGAGACTCAGTTGAATGTTGAGACTCAGTTGAATGTTGAGACTCAGTTGAATGTTGAGACTCAGTTGAATGTTGAGACTCAGTTGAATGTTGAGGCTTAGTTGAATGTTGAGGCTTAGTTGAATGTTGAGACTCAGTTGAATGTTGAGACTCAGTTGAATGTTGAGACTCAGTTGAATGTTGAGACTCAGTTGAATGTTGAGACTCAGTTGAATGTTGAGACTCAGTTGAATGTTGAGACTCAGTTGAATGTTGAGACTCAGTTGAATGTTGAGACTCAGTTGAATGTTGAGGCTTAGTTGAATGTTGAGGCTTAGTTGAATGTTGAGACTCAGTTGAATGTTGAGACTCAGTTGAATGTTGAGACTCAGTTGAATGTTGAGACTCAGTTGAATGTTGAGAATCAGTTGAATGTTGAGACTCAGTTGAATGTCGAGACTTAGTTGAATGTTGAGACTCAGTTCAATGTTGAGACTCAGTTCAATGTTGAGACTCAGTTGAATGTTGAGACTCAGTTGAATGTTGAGACTTAGTTGAATGTTGAGACTTAGTTGAATGTTGAGACTCAGTTGAATGTTGAGACTCAGTTGAATGTTGAGACTCAGTTGAATGTTGAGACTTAGTTGAATGTTGAGAACAAGTTGAATGTTGAGAATCAGCTGAATGTTGAGACTCAGTTGAATTTTGAGACTCAGTTGAATGTTGAGACTCAGTTGAATGTTGAGACTCAGTTGAATTTTGAGACTCAGTTGAATGTTGAGACTCAGTTGAATGTTGAGAACAAGTTGAATGTTGAGAATCAGCTGAATGTTGAGACTCAGTTGAATTTTGAGACTCAGTTGAATGTTGAGACTCCGTTGAATGTTGAGAATCAGCTGAATGTTGAGAACAAGTTGAATGTTGAGAATCAGCTATTTTTAGCTTACATAGATGAGTATCTGATCGAACAAGTTTTAACTTCATCTCTGCCAGATTTTGGTGTACGTAGATAAAGCTGTACTTACTCAATTACTTATTTATGCGAACATACGTCTACATGATTGATGTCAACCCGTGCCAGGGTAAACGTTACGTATTTCACAGTAGATTGTAGAACTTGTCGAGTTCTTTCCCCCACTCACGTAGCTACGTTATTAGAAGTTCCATAGTAATGGCTGGTGTTGATATACGTAGAATCCTGTGAGCTCACGATTCTCAGGTGTGACTGACTCCGGATCCTTGTTTACATAGCTGACTCCGGATCCTTGTTTACATAACTGACTCCGGATCCTTGTTGATATGACTGGTACATAAACAGGATGACTTGTCTCACGAAATCGTAATGACAAGCTTGCAAACAAACCATACCACGGGCGGGGTTAGAACCCGTGGAGTTCTAACCCCGCCCGTGGTATGGTTAGAAAGACTTGTGTGAGTGGAGGTGAGAGTGTCATTCATGAATATTTGAGGGAAAACTTCATCCCAAACTCAGCATTCAGATATGTCCAGCGTGAATCTATTTTTTCAGCAACGTTACATCCCGGATTCCATAGCATTTCTTCATTTCTCATATCATAAATATATTCAAACATAACGACTTGTACCATAACTCTAAGGTTTTACATCATCAATCCTCTGACATAACTTCGAACGTTTAGGCAGGACAACTTTTCCCGATATTACAGGGGGCCTACGACTCATTTTGTCTCAGAACTCATGGGTTGCCTTTATATAATAGCAGTAGATAACCAGTAGGCTTCCTCAGTCACTGCTCTGTTACATAACCGTGAATAATTTATTACGATACATTGTTCTCAGAGTACTTTTTTCAAGTAACAATAGATGTATGTAAGATATGCTTTAAGTCAGTATCGATCCTATTTTAACTTGGCTCCCGTGAGCTCTCATTCAGAGGTTATTATAGGACAGAAAATCTGTTATATTCAAGACAATATGTATATAGTATTATTAATCTTAATTTTCTAAGTATATTCATTGCTGTGGTGTACATTCCGATTAGTTGTAATCTCTCTCTCTCTCTCTCTCTCTCTCTCTCTCTCTCTCTCTCTCTCTCTCTCTCTTGCTTCCTTACAGTTGTGGTTAATCTTTTTCTGCAGAGTTGTAATCTGTGTTCTGTCGCAAAAGAGTTTAAATCTATCATTTATGTTACCAAAGTTGCAATTTATCTTCTAAGGCTATTATAACAGTACATTGTAAGTATAATGAGTACTCATTTATGTACTTTAAACAATAAAAGTCAGGACACTGGCGTTGATCAAATATCTTAATTTACTGTTAAGTAAATGGTGGCCATTGTGGAACACTGAATTACTGGTAAGGTGCATACAATGACACTTGTGTTTTTAAGGGGAAATGCTGGCTGTAGGCAGGTTGCTAATGCTGGTCAGCCAAACTCCAGATTTTAATTCTGGTGGGGTGTCGAAAGGGTCTATGTATTATAGAGGTGCAGTGATGGAATAGGAGGGATGGATGATAGCTGGAAATGCTCCTCACAGGGTCGTCCTCTAGATGTCGGCAGTGTACTGATATCTGTCTGTGATCCAGTGAAATAACTCTTACAAAAATGTGAAACTTAAGAAAATGTTTGCTCACTAAAGTAAGTTTGTTTGCCATTTAGGTATATTATGGGGGGAACTTTCTTAGTGTACTCTTCTGCTTGTAACGTCTGAGATGAAATTCATGGTCTCAGTTTTAATTTTCCGATTATTTTCTGTTTTAAGTAGTCAGTATAACAGTGTATTAACACTGTACTCAAACCCTGACAACAAATTTTCCAAACTTAATTTTTTTCAATTTTGAATTAAAAGTAATTCTGGCATTAGTTATATATTTTTTCATTTAAAATAAAATATAATTTTCACTTACTTTCTCCATGATTTTTTAGAAGTTATTTTGTCTTATATCCACTCTGTGCCTCGAAAAAAAAAAAAAAAAAAGCTATTTTCATTTTGCTCTGCATTTTTCCCTTCTTCAGAAATCCACTACTGAAAACCATCTTCCAGTTTTGTAACTCAATGTTTACTACACTATTAACATTATACCGGTTAAAAAAACTCTTATGCATTGTATCAGTAATAAACATCTTACTAGTGAGCCTCGGGAGGGTTAAGAAATAGTTATATACTATGAGATGTCTGCAGACTGTCGTACCTACAGTGTATGTCTAAGAAGCAGGGTATTTGTAGACTGTCTCTCTGACCTTCACTGTGTCTAACATCTCTGCACTCCCAACGCTCTACCGTGTCAGAGTTAGTAATGTTCGTTAATAAAATACAATCGATGGTTTATTGCATTTTATTGAGAAGACGTTTCGCCCACCGACAAAATGCATAAACTGCGTATTGCATCTTACTAACATAATCTTTGGTATATAATACCACTGAAATGCAACCTAGTTAGGTTTATCAGGAATTTTGCCAATTGTTCAATTGATTTTGAGTACAAATCACTGTCGTGTGGGACTTATGGTGTCACCTGCTCTGTATCTGCTGTATAATTTCTACACTCGCTGTACTTCCAGTGTATGTGTGATGGTACGAAGCTGTTGTATTTTGGTCACCTTTCATAATTTGTTTGTCAAACTGTAAGATTACTGTTTTGCAAGATATTTGCATATTACTATTCTCCTATTATTTATACTCCCTTTATCATTATGTACATTTGAATGTGTTGTGTACACGAGCACATGGGTACCCTGCATTAATACTTCTTGTACTCACGTTGTAAACAATGGAACATGAAAGCACAACATGCGGAATAAGGTTTCATAAGGAGTGCATTTCGCTGAGGGAAGATTTTGCTGAAGCTCTGTACTGAGAGATGCTGTCCCAGTCAAACTTGGTTCTGAATGTAGTGTTTTCATGCCCCCACTTGCGGGGGCGTGACGCCCCTTACATCCATGTTGTTAGCCAGCTGTTATCCACATTCAATTGAACAAGTTTTTGCTCAAATTCCTGCATCCATGTGGTGTTTGTGTGTGGCTGTTCTCAGTGAAGTCTGTGATAAGGTTTAATTAAGTTGCCCCTACGTGGAGCACGGAACAGCATTGCAGGTCACCCCGGGTGTTACCCATGGGTCACACAGATGTCACCCATGGGTCAAATGTGTTGTCACTGGGTCATGTAAAGGACCATAGGGGTCACTGTAAGTGTTGCCTATGAGCAGAATCGATGTCTGTGGCCGGGGATGCCACAGTGCTAGTTGGTGAGAAGTACTCTGCTAGCCACAGGGGTAACGCCTCTGGGCAGCACAGATGGTTCCCCTGGGTCATGCAGGGGCTACCTTTGATCCACCCATATGTTCAAAAAGACTCACATTACGCAACAATCTTTTTGCTGGAAACAGCGTTGTTGCAAGTCGTTGTCCCAAACAAAAGTTCGTCAAACAATGCGAGTCATTTTCTTCAGTATTGTCAGTGGTACGATAATTTGATCGACGCATGTGTTGCCTACAGGCTACACACCTGTAGGCTACACACCTGTAGGCTACACACCTGTGGACTACACTCCTACTAGAGGTATTTTAATAACCAAGGTACTAGCTCCTCGTGATGGCGTTCTGAGGGGTCACAGTACTTAAAGTGTTTATCGATTTTCGTCTGTCAGGGATGACTATCATCCATCAGAGGAACTGCTGGCTCCTTACTGGCTTACTTAGGTATTTTTGTCAAGGACTCGGGAAAACTACACATGAAATTACCAATATATATATATATATATATATATATATATATATATATATATATATATATATATATATATATATATATATATATATATATATATATATATATATATATATATATATATATATGTTCCGAATATGTAAAACTGGTCAATTAGCAAGAACTCATTTAAAATTAAGTCCTTTCTAAAATTTTCTCTTATACGTTTAAAGATATGTTTTTTCAATTGTGTTAATGTAAAAATTAATAATTTTGTACCAAAAGAACCTTAGAAAACTTACCTCTCATTATAACAAGCACAATTTAATTTAGCCTAATCCAACTAAATATATTTTAGATAGGTTTACAATAATTAAATAATAAAAAAACACAAATATGTTTTTTTTTCGTTAGGTTCAGAATGATTTTTGCGAAATTATTGCATACACAAATTTTCGCTTGCCTTATTCGGCAAGAAGAACGTTGCTATTTAAGCCAAAATCGCAAGTTTTTCCTATTCGGCACGACATATATATAAAACAGTGCTGGTTTATATATATAACTGACACAATGGTCTTATGAGTGAAAGTTAATGAGGTGAATAAATATGAAATATCTCTCAGCCAATAACAAAATGAAGGGACAATAATGTTCATAGCTGTTCAACTGAAACAGAAAACAAAACTTCAGACGAGGTTTCGGTACTCGATGAAGCATTACCACGTCACTCCCAACTTGTTAACAGCCAAGGACAGACCGAGACGCCGGCTGAAGCTTTTCCAGTAACGAGCTACTGAGGAATGATTTCGTGAAATCATTCCCAAGAATAATGTTAGAGAGGTAAACCAGAGTAATGTTAGAGAGGTAAACCAGAGTAATGTTAGAGAGGTAAACCAGAGTAATGTTAGAGAGGTAAACCAGAGTAATGTTAGAGAGGTAAACCAGAGTAATGTTAGAGAGGTAAACCAGAGTAATGTTAGAGAGGTAAACCAGAGTAATGTTAGAGAGGTAAACCAGAGTAATGTTAGAAAGGTAAACCAGAATAATGTAGGAGAGGTAATTCGTTATGTTAGAGAGGTAATATACTTTAACTTCTCAACAGTCATCTTCCACAGTTTTTTAAAGTGTAATAACCGTCTGGAAAACAAACACAGAATGTTTAAACAAGTTCACGTAAACACTGGAAAGATTGCCATATTATGTGGAAATGTTTATACTGTCACACAACACTAGCAGTGTTAACATTACCACATTCTTCTGACAATATCAACAACGCTTATAAAACACAGAGCAACGAGTGTTTTCTCTAACCTCAAAAGATGTGTTCGTCAGAGCTACATGCACAAAGTTCACTGGAAAGTTTCCCCGAGTCCTAGCAACATAACACTAGATATCATTGATCTTTTACTCTAGTTGCATCACTCTGTCTGCAACATAGTATGAGGACCCTGAATGTTACTGCTGCCTTGCCGACATTTCAGTAACTAAGAATATAAAATCACAATACTGTGGCTTGAATAATACGTAAATAATCCGCTCTGAGGACCGACGTTTTGGTCCCTCTTGGACAATTAGCAAGTCACACTTGGTCGACCAAAACTCAAGTGTGACTTGTTAATGATCCCAGTCGGACCGAAAGGTCGCCATAAGTTTTAGTATCCTAAGTGTGGGTTGTTTATGTATACGAAAAACACTGTTCCATACATTACCACCAACCCTTTGTGTTTGTATTAAGCAGAGTATACAAAGAGATGGAATAAACAAAGTGCAGAATATACTTCTAATGGGACAGAATTTCGCTCATGATAACAAAGTTTTAAAACAAGCGAAATGTTGTCTCCATATACAAAAAATAAAGCTTATTCTGCAATGTTTTGCCCTATAATCACATATGTTATCATTTAATTTCACGAAGATAATGTTTGTCGTTGATATAAATAACGCAGATGTTTGATACTTCGAAGGTTGCAAGACGTTGATGTCCATCGCTAACGGAGTTGTCAATCTTACTGATGTATCTAACTAACTTCCAGCTTCACTAATTGTCGAACATTTTTCCTTTGTCATCCAGGGCCAAGGTGCAGTAATTATCAATGTCCTTAATTATAACTAATTTTTAGTCAACCCGGGTAGTTATAATTTCTGCTCTAGAGTATAAGTTAGTTTCTGTACGTTGGTATTATAAACTGTTAATATAGAATTTATAGAATCACAATTTTTTCCAGTCAGTCCGCCCTCTTATTAACACAGAACAGTTTTAGTTTCTCTGCTCCTGTAGTTACCTTAATGTATGATGCTGTTAATTGAACAAAAGCATTTTTAAATAAATGTTATTTAGATTATGTTTCTTATTTTATTTTTCCTAACGATAAAGTAGAAATGTGTTTGGAAATGCTAAATCTTCTTCATTATTACAGTAACACTAGTTAGCGTAGTCTAAATCCTTTCCAGTGCAATAGTAGCTGTGTAGTGTAAACCTGAATGAAATGGAATGTGCAGTCTTAAATATATGGTTAGGTTAGAACTTTGTGAAGATAAAAATATTTGCAATTTAGTCATGGTTTAGGGTTGGGGGGGGTGACACATTGTGGAAATTCCTGATATTTTAAAAATACAATGAGGACTACGTGATTAACACAGAGTTGCAACTGCCTCAAACTGAGAGTTGTTGTGAAGTATTTTCCTTAATTACTCTACCTGTCAGTAGTATTTCTCTTAATTACTCTACCTGTCAGTAGTATTTCCCTTAATTACTGTACCTGTCAGTAGTATTTCTCTTAATTACTGTACCTGTCAGTAGTATTTCCCTTAATTACTCTACCTGTCAGTAGTATTTCCCTTAATTACTGTACCTGTCAGTAGTATTTCTCTTAATTACTGTACCTGTCAGTAGTATTTCTCTTAATTACTGTACCTGTCAGTAGTATTTCCCTTAATTACTGTACCTGTCAGTAGTATTTCCCTTAATTACTGTACCTGTCAGTAGTATTTCCCTTAATTACTGTACCTGTCAGTAGTATTTCCCTTAATTACTGTACCTGTCAGTAGTATTTCCCTTAATTACTGTACCTGTCAGTAGTATTTCCCTTAATTACTGTACCTGTCAGTAGTATTTCCCTTAATTACTGTACCTGTCAGTAGTATTTCCCTTAATTACTGTACCTGTCAGTAGTATTTCTCTTAATTACTGTACCTGTCAGTAGTATTTCCCTTAATTACTGTACCTGTCAGTAGTATTTCTCTTAATTACTCTACCTGTCAGTAGTATTTCCCTTAATTACTGTACCTGTCAGTAGTATTTCCCTTAATTACTGTACCTGTCAGTAGTATTTCCCTTAATTACTGTACCTGTCAGTAGTATTTCCCTTAATTACTGTACCTGTCAGTAGTATTTCCCTTAATTACTGTAGTAGTATTTCCCTTAATTACTGTACCTGTCAGTAGTATTTCCCTTAATTACTGTACCTGTCAGTAGTATTTCCCTTAATTACTGTACCTGTCAGTAGTATTTCCCTTAATTACTGTACCTGTCAGTAGTATTTCCCTTAATTACTCTACCTGTCAGTAGTATTTCCCTTAATTACTCTACCTGTCAGTAGTATTTCCCTTAATTACTCTACCTGTCAGTAGTATTTCCCTTAATTACTCTACCTGTCAGTAGTATTTCCCTTAATTACTCTACCTGTCAGTAGTATTTCCCTTAATTACTCTACCTGTCAGTAGTATTTCCTTTAATTACTCTACCAGTAATATTTACTTTAATTACTCTACCAGTAGTATTTCCCTTAATGCATGGATAATTATGAGAAATGAAACTGGAGAGAGAGAGAGAGAGAGAGAGAGAGAGAGAGAGAGAGAGAGAGAGAGAGAGAGAGAGAGAGAGAGAGAGAGAGAGAGAGAGAGAGAGAGAGAATGTGCAAGTGTTTCTCTTTGTAATTAACTATTTTGTTATCTAGAGGAGCAGAGTTCTGCTCATCGTGTCTCGTCTTCAATAATTATCTCAGCTTCTAAATTTTTGTAATAATGTTGGTAAAATTACCGACAATATGTAAAGTAAAAGGCCACAAGTGCAACTAATGTGACATTTGACTGTGGCAACGTTTCGCTCTCCAGGAGCGGCTTGACAAAATTCCTGGAGAGCGAAACGTTGCCACAATGAAATGTCACATTAGTTGCACTTGTGTCCCTTTACTTCTGAATTTTTACAATTTCCAGTGGTCGAATTTGAAATATTTAATACATCTCGTAATTTATTTCAGTGGTCATCCATTCTTTCCCAAGGAATTTTTCTTCTATTATCCCTTCGATTCCAATTTTTATATTAATTTTATTGTGTGTGTGTGTGTGTGTGTGTGTGTGTGTGTGTGTGTGTGTGTGTGTGTGTGTGTCAGGGTGATTTGCAATGCGTGGAAAACGTATATTCTAGAAGAACATATGCTGAGACAAACTAAATTCTAGCATAATCTAATGCTCTAAGTCTCGGAGTCACATTAGGCAATAGACAGGTAGGAAATATAAACACATATGCAGTATAATATGATCATTTATTGACAACGTTTCGCCCACACAGTGGGCTTTTTCAAGTCACAAACAGATGTGTTTGTGACTTGAAAAAGCCCACTGTGTGGGCGAAACGTTGTCAATAAAGGATCACATTATACTGCATGCGTTTATATTTCCATTGTGTCGGTATTTTATACCATTTATTTCCAATAGACAGGTATCTTGAATTGATCTGTCTCTCAGTTAAAGAAGAAAAGAGTTTCTCTACATATATCTCTCTGCACATAATATATATATATATATATATATATATATATATATATATATATATATATATATATATATACTTCTACTTACACTTAGGTCACACTACACATACATGTACACATTTATTTATACACACTCATTTGAGTTTTCTTTTATTTTATCTTAATAGTTCTTGGTCTTATTACTTTTCCTTTTATATCCATGGGGAAGTGGAATAAGAATCTTTCCTCCGTAAGCCATGCGTGTTGTAAAAGTCAACTAAAATGCCGGGAACAATGGGCTAGTAACCCCTTTTCCTGTAAAGATTACTAAAAAGAATAAGAAGAAGAAAATTGTCAAAGTGGGAAGTCTGAATGTGCGTGGATGTTGTGCAGATGTTAAGAAAGAGATGATTGTGGATGTTATGAATGAGAAGAAGCTGGATGTCCTGGCTTTAAGTGAAACAAAGCTGAAGGGGGTGGGAGAGTTTCCGTGGGGAGGAATAAATGGGATTAGGTCAGGGGTTTCAAATAGAGTTAGAGCTAAAGAAGGAGTAGCAATAATGTTGAAGGATAAGCTATGGCAGGAAAAGAGGGACTATAAATGTATTAATTCAAGGATTATGTGGAGTAAAATAAAGATTGGATGTGAAAAGTGGGTTATAATAAGCGTGTATGCACCTGGAGAAGAGAGAAATGTAGAGGAGAGAGAGAGAGATTTTGGGAAATGTTGAGTGAATGCGTGGGGAGTTTTGAATCAAGTGTGAGAGTAATGGTGGTTGGGGATTTCAATGCTAAAGTGGGTAAAAATGTTATGGAGGGAGTAGTAGGTAAATTTGGGGTGCCAGGGGTAAATGTAAATGGGGAGCCTTTAATTGAGCTATGTGTAGAAAGAGATTTGGTAATAAGTAATACATATTTTATGGAAAAGAGGATAAATAAATATACAAGGTATAATGTAGCACGTAATGAAAGTAGTTTGTTAGATTATGTATTGGTGGATAAAAGGTTGAGGGTAGGCTCCAGGATGTACATGTTTATAGAGGGGCAACTGATATATCAGATCATTATTTAGTTGTAGCTACAGTTAGAGTAAGAGGTAGATGGGAAAAGAGGAAGGTGGCAACAACAAGTAAGAGGGAGGTGAAAGTGTATAAACTAAGGGAGGAGGAAGTTCGGGCGAGATATAAGCGACTATTGGCAGAAAGGTGGGCTAGTGCAAAGATGAGTAGTGGGGGGGGGTTGAAGAGGGTTGGAATAGTTTTAAAAATGCAGTATTAGAATGTGGGGCAGAAGTTTGTGGTTATAGGAGGGTGGGGGCAGGAGGAAAGAGGAGTGATTGGTGGAATGATGAAGTAAAGGGTGTGATAAAAGAGAAAAAGGTAGCTTATGAGAGGTTTTTACAAAGCAGAAGTGTTATAAGAAGAGCAGAGTATATGGAGAGTAAAAGAAAGGTGAAGAGAGTGGTGAGAGAGTGCAAAAGGAGAACAGATGATAGAGTGGGAGAGGCACTGTCAAGAAATTTTAATGAAAATAAGAAAAATTTTTGGAGTGAGTTAAACAAGTTAAGAAAGCCTAGGGAAAGTATGGATTTGTCAGTTAAAAACAGAGTAGGGGAGTTAGTAGATGGGGAGATGGATGTATTAGGTAGATGGCGAGAATATTTTGAGTAACTTTTAAATGTTAAGGAAGAAAGAGAGGCAGTAATTTCATGCACTGGTCAGGGAGGTATACCATCTTTTAGGAGTGAAGAAGAGCAGAATGTAAGTGTGGTGGAGGTACGTGAGGCATTACGTAGAATGAAAGGGGGTAAAGCAGCTGGAACTGATGGGATCATGACAAAAATGTTAAAAGCAGGGGGGGATTTAGTGTTGGAGTGGTTGGTACTTTTGTTTAATAAATGTATGAAAGAGGGGAAGGTACCTAGGGATTGGCGGAGAGCATGTATAGTCCCTTTATATAAAGGGAAAGGGGACAAAAGAGACTGTAAAAATTATAGAGGAATAAGTTTACTGAGTATACCAGGAAAAGTATACGGTAGGGTTATAATTGAAAGAATTAGAGGTAAGACAATGTAGGATTGCGGATGAGCAAGGAGGTTTCAGAGTGGGTAGGGGATGTGTAGATCAAGTGTTTACATTGAAGCATATATGTGAACAGTATTTAGATAAAGGTAGGGAAGTTTTTATTGCATTTATGGATTTAGAAAAGGCATATGATAGAGTGGATAGAGGAGCAATGTGGCAGATGTTGCAAGTATATGGAATAGTTGGTAAGTTATTAAATGCTGTAAAGAGTTTTTATGAGGATAGTGAGGCTCAGGTTAGGGTGTGTAGAAGAGAGGGAGACTACTTCCCGGTAAAAGTAGGTCTTAGACAGGAATGTGTAATGTCACCATGGTTGTTTAATATATTTATAGATGGGGTTGTAAAGGAAGTAAATGCTAGGGTGTTCGGGAGAGGGGTGGGATTAAATTTTGGGGAATCAAATTCAAAATGGGAATTGACACAGTTACTTTTTGCTGATGATACTGTGCTTATGGGAGATTCTAAAGAAAAATTGCAAAGGTTAGTGGATGAGTTTGGGAATGTGTGTAAAGGTAGAAAGTTGAAAGTGAACATAGAAAAGAGTAAGGTGATGAGGGTGTCAAATGATTTAGATAAAGAAAAATTGGATATCAAATTGGGGAGGAGGAGTATGGAAGAAGTGAATGTTTTCAGATACTTGGGAGTTGACGTGTCGGCGGATGGATTTATGAAGGATGAGGTTAATCATAGAATTGATGAGGGAAAAAAGGTGAGTGGTGCGTTGAGGTATATGTGGAGTCAAAAAACGTTATCTATGGAGGCAAAGAAGGGAATGTATGAAAGTATAGTAGTACCAACACTCTTATATGGGTGTGAAGCTTGGGTGGTAAATGTAGCAGCGAGGAGACGGTTGGAGGCAGTGGAGATGTCCTGTTTAAGGGCAATGTGTGGAAATTAGGAAAATGTGTGTTAATAAAAGTATTAGTCAGAGAGCAGAAGAGGGGTTGTTGAGGTGGTTTGGTCATTTAGAGAGAAAGGATCAAAGTAGAATGACATGGAAAGCATAATAATCTATAGGGGAAGGAAGGCGGGGTAGGGGTCGTCCTCGAAAGGGTTGGAGAGAGGGGGTAAAGGAGGTTTTGTTGGCAAGGGGCTTGGACTTCCAGCAAGCGTGCGTGAGCGTGTTAGATAGGAGTGAATGGAGACGAATGGTACTTGGGACCTGACTATCTGTTGGAGTGTGAGCAGGGTAATATTTAGTGAAGGGATTCAGGGAAACCGGTTATTTTCATATAGTCGGACTTGAGTCCTGGAAATGGGAAGTACAATGCCTGCACTTTAAAGAAGGGGTTTTGGGATATTGGCAG
This sequence comes from Cherax quadricarinatus, assembly GCF_038502225.1. Taxonomy (NCBI): domain Eukaryota; kingdom Metazoa; phylum Arthropoda; class Malacostraca; order Decapoda; family Parastacidae; genus Cherax; species Cherax quadricarinatus. The sequence goes on along the minus strand of NC_091321.1, from coordinate 830,441 downwards.
TTTGGAGGGATATGTTGTGTATCTTTATATGTGTATGCTTCTAAACTGTTGTATTCTGAGCACCTCTGCAAAAACAGTGATAATGTGCGAGTGTGGTGAAAGTGTTGAATGATGGAAATATAAACACAAATGCAGTATAATGTGATCCTTTATTGACAACGTTTCACCCACACAGTGGGCTTTTTCAAGTCACACACGGATCTACCTGGGGTTGGAAGGTATGGGAGTATTTATAGTTCAGAATGTTGAGGTCAGGTGGAGAATGCTGCATCTGATGATCTACCGGGTGGGGTTATAGAGTCTTGGGTAGCTAGGCGGGGGTATTGGACAAGTTGTGAGTAGATCTTCTGCAGTGTTCTATGTTCTTATGTGGGATAGCGATGAAGAAGTTTCTTGGCGAGTGGTTCAACTATGTTATAGAAGCCATTGTTCTGGTTGAAATTGTTGGTTATAGAGATAAACGATGATTCCAGGATTCTTCTGTATTGAGTGTTGTCTTCTGTGGCTATAAGTCTTGAGTTTCTGTAGTTAATTAAATGGTTATGTGAATTGCGATGTTGTACACAGGCATTCCTTGTATCGTCAGTCCTGCTTGCATATTGGTGTTCTGAAATACGTGTTTGGAGGTCTCTTGATGTTTCGCCCACATATAATTTGTTGCAGTCATTACAAGGGATTATGTATACCCCTGCAGAGGATGGAGGCTTGTCCTGTCTACTACTGGTGATGTCCTTGATGGTCGTGGTTGTGGAGGTAGATACTTGGAATGATGTTTTGGCAAAGATGTTGGAAACATGTTTGGCAATGGAGTTGGTGGGAAGGACTATGTATCTCTTCTCGGCAGTGTCTTCTCTGGGTGTGTTGAAGATGTTTAATGCTCGCCGTCTGCAGTCTCTGATGAAGTGCCTCGGTGGGAGACGGCATATATATATATATATATATATATATATATATATATATATATATATATATATATATATATATATATATATATATATATATATATATATATATATATATATATATACATGTATGTATATGAAATCAGGAGTATATATATTGCTCTTGCAGCCACACATGCACTAGTCACAGAGTTATCAGTGTACAGGTGAAGTTGACTGAGGTAGCTGAAGAATATTTGAGCGGCTGAGCTAGTGGACTTCATCTTCCTGAGCAAATTGCTTTTTGATTGCCAGCCTCAACGTGAAGGCTTAAATATGGATTGGCTCCAAGGCGATATCACCTTCTTCACCATCTTGTCTGTTACTGCAGGCTGTTACAAGGTTCTTGACCAGAGTGTGTTACAGGCAAAACTGTTGGCTGAATATTCCCAGGTTGTCGTGATGCTTTAGCATAGTATTACATGGTAACGAGACAAGAGGGAAAGGGCATCTGCTTTGCTCTTAATCTTCATTCTGGTACAGTGTAAGGCTTCAGAACATAGACATACGGTACATTCTGTAACCCATCCTTGCTCATTAAGCTGTCATTGCTTGACGAAGCTCACACTTATTAGCCATAGTCTAATCTAGGTCGGACCAGCCCTATTACTGCGTTTTTCTGTCTACTTTTCATAGGAGCCGAAAGGGTACTGGAAGACAACCAGAAACTGACCGCAACTTGTGACAGTGATTTTGTCATGATTATCCAATCAATTTTGCTGACGAAGTACAGGACCCATAATCTATATATTATCATTGGGGAAATAAAACAAGTAAAAAGCAGTGACATTTTTAGCACCTAAAAACTTAGAAGCTCACCAGTGTGAATACTAGCAGCCGAGAAATGTGCATTAATCAAGACTGAAAATAATAATGGGCTTAGTACACTTAATATTAATAATTTTATGGAGAAGCGGTGTGGTCGGAGGACAGTGTGGGATCCATCCATCAGGAAACTGTCAATATAACAGGGTAGCGATAGCATTAAGTTTCATTAATACTCGCTGCTGCAATCAATGCCCAACGCTTTTTCAATTTCTCACAATATGATGAGGTGTGTCTGTGAGCGCTGAAGGTACACTGACTGCCCATCAAGATATTTCTCCTCTGAAAGTCAAGTTAAAAGCAAGATTTATCCTAGGATTGAAAACCTTCCAAATGAAAAGGCTTTTATTTATTCAGTATGCACTATGGAACTTAACTCTCTATGATTTATTATATGCACAAGAAAAGCCTAAACCCAGGAACGCCATTCAGTGCTGCATGACAGAGGTAGAAGGAAATGAAATGCGGAGAGTGAACTCACGTGAAAAAGGCGTCAATATGTGGTACATTCAGTTTCAGTTAAGAAGCGACTACATTAAATGTGAGAGTCGAGAAGAAGGTAACCAGGGAGAGGGTCTCAGTGGTCGACCAGTAATAAACCATAACCCGGCCGGGATTGAACCCGCGGTCATAGAGTCTCAAAACTCCAGCCCGTCCCAGTAATGCCCTGACGTCGGTATCGAAGTGTCCGTGCTCTCTGATAAAAGGACAACTAGTTAATTGTTCGACTGTCAACACGATCTAAAAATTGTCAGTGACGCGGAGTTCTTCTCTATACGATGACACTGAGTCAGTCTTATGAGTCAGGTACGCGGTCACCAAGGTCAAAGTTTCCCACAACTGACAGCACTGAAAAAAAAAGTCGAGCAGCAACGGAATCGCGTTTTAATTATAAAACACCTTGATAACTCACTTCGATTAACGACGCTGCCAGACATCTGTAATGGCCTGGGATGGTGTTGAAAAAAAAGTAATACCAAACGGTAATTTGTTTGCCTGCTGAACATGCGATACAGTCAGTGTCGAGTGTAATGTCTTCTCTTGTTTTCCTCTGCCATCTTATAAACCACACTCCTTACAGTAACCACTCACCTACTTGAGAATGCTTGAAAGCACTTGGATCGTTTACTCTCTGGTGGAAAAGAGAGAGATATGTGATAATATACATGGTAAAGACTAGAGGTTTTGAATGCAATTGACACAACGCCATAATAAATTTTTTTAACACATCGGCCGTCCAGGAGACAGGTTCAGAAATGGACCTTGACGAATTTCAGCGAGGACAATACATTTCGTATATCAGTGTGCAAATCTCATACATTAGATACCCACCCCACTGTTTCCTCCCCACTCCCCACTACTTCCACCCCATGAACCCATGTAAAAACGACTGGTACAGCGTACATAGATTCCTAATGCAGCCAAGTACTTAGTATCGTGACTCAACCTTCCCTAGAGCACCAGGAGCTGAAGACCACCACCATTATGAGGGCCAGGAACTGCACCTCATTCCATTTTAACATTTAAAATATATATGGAGTATCACTTAGTTTATTGGGTTTAAATTCAATCGACTATCCGAAAGGTCCTTAATACACAAATAACCGGCACAGAAAAGAGAGAGAAGTTTACGACGACGTTTCGGTCCTACTTGGACCGGACCGAAACGTCGTCGTAAGCTTCACTCTCTTCTGTGCGGGGTATTTGGGTATTGTTCCAGTCACGGTATTGTGACTTATTCTTCAAGGATGCTTAAGAGTGCGTATATCCATACCCCATCAGTCAAGAATATTTTAATCACTAAAATATTGCGTATATACATACATATGTATGTATACATGTACACACACACACAAGGATACGTACCTCTCGGTATATATACAGTGAATAACATAGACTTCTTGGAGTATATAATCTTACTGCAGTAAAGGTACACACAGTACACTGAACATGTGTGTATTTTCCACGGTATTACACATGTATCCATCTTTCACGGAACAACCAAAAATATAAAATAGCAAATAAAACTGTTATGTACCTGGAGTCTACCTGGAGTCTACCTGGAGTCTACCTGGAGTCTACCTGGAGTCTACCTGGAGTCTACCTGGAGTCTACCTGGAGTCTACCTAGAGTCTACCTAGAGTCTACCTGGAGTCTACCTAGAGTCTACCTAGAGTCTACCTAGAGTCTACCTGGAGTCTACCAAGAGTCTACCTGGGGTCTACCTATAGTCTACCTAGAGTCTACCTGGAGTCTACCTGGAGTCTACCAAGAGTGTACCTGGAGTCTTCCTAGAGTCTACCTAGAGTCTACCAAGAGTCTACCTGGAGTCTACCAAGAGTCTACCTGAAGTCTACCTAGAGTCTACCTAGAGTCTACCAAGAGTGTACCTGGAGTCTACCAAGAGTGTACCTGGAGTCTACCTAGAGTCTACCTGGAGTCTACCTATAGTCTACCTAGAGTCTACCAAGAGTCTACCTGGAGTCTACCAAGAGTGTACCTGGAGTCTACCTAGAGTCTACCTGGAGACTACCTATAGTCTACCTAGAGTCTACCAAGAGTCTACCTGGAGTCTACCAAGAGTGTACCTGGAGTCTACCTAGAGTCTATCTAGAGTCTACCTGGAGTCTACCAAGGGTGTACCTGAGTCTACCTAGAATCTACCCGGAGTCTACCTAGAGTCTACCTAGAGTCTACCTGGAGTCTACCAAGAGCGTACCTGAGTCTACCTAGAATCTACCTGGAGTCTACCTAGAGTCTATCTAGAGTCTCCAAGTGTCTACCTGGAGTCTACCAAGAGTCTACCTGGAGTCTACCTAGAGTCTACCTGGAGTCTATCTAGAGTCTACCTAGAATCTACCAGTAGTCTACCTAGAGTCTATCTAGAGTCTACCAAGAGTCTACCTGAAGTCTACCTAGAGTTTACCTAGAGTCTACCTGGAGTCTACCTGGAGTCTACCTAGAGTCTACCTGGAGTCTACCTTGAGTCTATCTGGAGTCTACCTAGAGTCTATCTAGAGTCTACCTAGAGACTACCTAGAGTCTACCTAGAGTCTTCCAAGAGTCTACCTGGAGTCTACCTAGAGTCTACCTGGAGTCTACCTAGAGTCTACCTGGAGTCTACCTAGAGTCTACCTAGTGTCTACCTGGAGTCTACCTGGAGTCTAGGGTCTACCTGGAGTCTACCTGGAGTCTACCTAGAGTCTACCTGGAGTCTACCTAGAGTCTACCTGGAGTCTACCTGGAGTCTACCTAGAGTCTATCTAGAGTCTACCTAGAGTCTACCTGGAGTCTGCCTAGAGTCTACCTGGAGTCTACCTAGAGTCTATCTAGAGTCTCCAAGTGTCTACCTGGAGTCTAACAAGAGTCTACCTGGAGTCTACCTAGAGTCTACCTGGAGTTTACCTAGAGTCTATCTAGAATCTACCAAGAGTCTACCTAGAGTCTATCTAGAGTCTACAAAGAGTGTACCTGGGGTCTACTTAGAGTCTATCTGAAGTCTACCTAGAGTTTACCTAGAGTCTACCTGGAGTCTACCTGGAGTCTTCCTAGAGTCTACCTGGAGTCTACCTAGAGTCTACCAGAAGTCTACCTGAAGTCTACCTAGAGTCTACCTAGTGTCTACCTGGAGTCTACCTGGAGTCTACCTGGAGTCTAGAGTCTACCTGGAGTCTACCTGGAGTCTACCTAGAGTCTACCTGGAGTCTACCTGGAGTCTACCTAGAGTCTACCTAGAATCCACCAAGAGTCTACCTAGAGTCTACCAAGAGTGTACCTGGGGTCTACCTGAAGTCTACCTAGAGTTTATCTAGAGTCTACCTGTATCTACCTGGAGTCTTCCTAGAGTCTACCTGGAGTCTACCTTGAGTCTATCTAGAGTCTACCTGGAGTCTACCTTGAGTCTATCTAGAATTATTATTATAATCAAAAAGAAGCGCTAAGCCACAAGGGCTATACAGCGAGTCTATCTAGAGTCTACCTGGAGTCTTCCTAGAGTCTACCTGGAGTCTACCAAGAGTGTACCTGGAGGGTGCTCCGGGGGTCAACGCCCCCGCGGCCCGGTCCATGACCTGGCCTCGTGGTGGGTCAGGGTCTGATCAACAATATAGTGCAAATACAAAGACGAATAAGCAATATAATAAACACGATGTTAAGTAAAATGATAAATATAATAAATGCAATAATAAAACGAGGAGAAATAAACATCTTTATTAAAAATATTGTACAATAAATATTAACGTTTTCTTTGGGTCACTATTATAAATTTTACAAACTTCAAATACGCCGCGAACAGATAAATTTTTATTTCCTTTTTTTTTATCACTTTTGTTTTCAGGGATCCAATATATTCTACAATAAATTTCCTACAAAAATATATGAAAAAAAAAAATTTCATTCGTTGTTTTTTTAAGTGCTCGAGTTACCAGATATTCAAATTTCAAGGGTTAAAGTAATGGAAGAATTTTTTTAACTGCTCGAGTTACCAGATATTCAAATTTCAAGGGTTAAAGTAATGGAAGAATTGGCTCCTAAACTGCTCAATAGTTATTCCTAATAAAGTTCCTCTGTGTAACGTATATCAACGTTGAAGGTTTGAAGTCGATCAGAAAATTCATTCAGGAGTTATCGCATGCCAACCAATGACTTAAGTTTTTAAATCTCTTCAATAAACCACGGTACGGGTGGGGGTTAGAACCCGTGGCGAGTGAGTCGCAAAACGCCAGGCCAGTGCGTAAACCACTGGACTGACACCCAGTTCCACGCTGCGTGGTTTGTTCCAAATCAAGTTATTAGTCTTCAATAAAATTAGGTAAGAGTCACCTACACAGCCCTAAACTAATCCGACCATACCTCTAACCTACACCAGCGTTGAAGGTTTGAAGCCGATCTGAAGAGACGTTTTAAAATTACCACACGGAAACTGCTGCACAATTTGGTTACATAAAATTTACAAATTAGCACTTAGCAAACTAAGATGTCTAAACGCTGGATGTTTAATATTTTTAAAAGAGACTTGTTCAAGTTATCCTCGGGAAACTTTGTAGGATTAAAGAAAGTACACAATAGGCATCCTCTTCTTAATAATATAATTTGCATCATTTACAGAACAGAGTCAAATTTATTCGTGTAAACTGACTTGTGACTTCTTGCTAAGTGCAAGATAATTAATGGAGGTTGTTGGTTACTGAGGTTTAAAGCAGCTCTCGGTATATGTCCACTGTGAGACACATACACCTCTCAATCTACATTATTTTGCCTTAATAAAGTACAAATGAATCTGTTAAATATACTTAAAAGCTATGATGCCAATTTCTCTTAATTAAAGTGTTGTCATTCAGTCGCTAAAGTTGCCAGAACATTAACCTGCTTCCGCCATCTTTTCTTCAAAACACACACATACCAATTAATAAAGTACATTTCTTTCCGCGAATCAACGAGTTTAATCAATTGAAAAAAAAAATACCAGGGAGAGAAAAAAAATAATGGGGTCAAAGAAATGGCTCAGAATGGAAAACATCAAATTACGGCATGAGAAGCAGGTTAACGGCAAATGAACAAGAAATACATCTTGCGTGTTTCACTTAGCGATGTATTCATCTAGTATGGATACAATGAAGCACGCCTGATGATTGTTATTCAGCGTGATTAATGCTGACAGTCAGTGGAAGGTGTCAAGACAGAGGGCCGGGTGTCTTCTTCTTTGTTGGGTTTATCAGGGCCACTGACAGCATAAGCCGTATCGAGCCCGGTTTCTCGATGGTACGAGGAAGATATGTTGCCCAAAACTGGGCGATGAGAGAAAAGGAACAAAAGTTCCTCGTAAATAGAGATAGAAACGTGAAGTTTCCAATTAGATCCGGTGGACCCCCTTGCCAAGCCCCAGCAGAGAGGGACGCCTACACTTCCACCTGGGTTCAGTAACCGGCTTCCCACCAAAGACCGATAAAGAATTTTCAGCAGAACGGAAAAAAAAATGGAGCTGGCTAAAGTAAGCCGATGAACAGGTTCCCCTCCTGTAGAGTGCCCGGCGGGCAAAATAGATGAGGACAAGCGTCCCAGAGAGAATGGTGGAAATTTGTCACTGATACTCAGGCAAGAGAGAGAGACGTCCACACCCGACGAAGACTGACGCAGACGTCGAAGGCCGGGTGTCGACTCATGGGTTGACGAACATCTTCGGAGCTCAGAAGCGGACGTTTTCAATACTGTTTATGTTCAGTGTGTCCGCGAGCCTGGCTACAGTACCTGGCTCCTCACCTCTAGTGTAAACTGAAAACCAAGTTTATATATATATATATATATATATATATATATATATATATATATATATATATATATATATATATATATATATATAATATATATATATATATATATATATATATATATATATATATATATATATATATATATATATATATATATATATATATATATATATATATAAATATATATATATATATAATATGTGTGTGTGTGTGTGTGTGTGTGTGTGTGTGTGTATATATGTATATATATACTCGGTGCATCTGCATCACTTCTTCTCACCGAGTTAACAACTTTCGTCAACAACTGCTTGGCTGGGCGAATCCCAGAAGAAGTTAAACCTTTCTTTTTCGGAGCCTCACTGTGTGCGTTGAAGAAGAAGGATGGGGGAATCAGACCCATTGCGGTTGGAAACACTCTTCGCCGTCTCGTGGCCAAAGCAGCAGTAAGAAACATTCGCCTAGAAGCTGCCAGTTTACTCCAGCCACACCAACTGGGCTTTGGGGTCCCTCAAGGCAGTGAAGCTGCAGCTCATGCGGCAAGGACCTACATCAGGGACCTACCAGAAGACAAGGCTGTAGTCAAACTTGATTTTAAAAATGCCTTTAATATGGTAAAGAGAGATGCTGTCTTGCCAGCTGTTCGGGATTGCTTCCCCAGTCTTTTTCCCTTCATCTCAGCTGGCTACAGCAAACCCTCAATTCTTTTGTTTGGAGAACATGAAATTCAATCATCAGAAGGTGTTCAGCAGGGTGACCCACTAGCTCCGCTTCTCTTCTGCTTGGCAGTAAGAGAACTAACTTCCAGCCTACGCAGCGAGCTCAACATCTGGTACCTGGATGATGGCACTCTGGCAGGTACTGAAGAGTCCCTCGTAGGGGACCTACAACTGGTGAAAACACAGGGAGAAGACTTGGGACTCATCCTCAATCCCTCCAAGTGTGTAATCATCACAGCGAACCAGGAAATAATCAATGCTGTGTGAAGAATCCTCCCAGAAGTCTCTACTACCACTCCGTCCAACAGTACCCTCTTGGGAGCACCGCTGGGTCACCAGGCCATCGACACAGTCCTCAAGGACAAATTGAATGACCTGATGAGAATGGAGGAGAGAATAAGCAATCTTGATGCCCATGATGCTCTGTATCTACTCACAAGGTGCCTTACTATTCCAAGACTCACTTACTTCCTGAGGTGTGTACCCTCTTTTGACAACCTAACACTCGACGAATATGACGCACACCTGAGGTCAACCCTTAACACTAGAGGATCAGCAATGGGATCAGGCAACCCTCCCAGTGCGACTGGGAGGTATAGGGGTGCGCAAAGCAACGCATGTTGCTTTACCTGCTTTTCTGTTTTCGTGTTTGGCTTCCAGTGCATTAGTCAAGAAGATTGTTCCCGAACACTTGAGAGACGTGGTAGGAGCTCAAGACCCCAGGTTTACTGAAGCAGCGATTCGGTGGGACACACTTACAGATTCCTCCAGTAGACCAGGTCCTCCCAAAGAACACAAACAGTCCCACTGGGACAAACCGATCATGGAAAAAATCGCCAACACAATGCTCTCCAATGCCTCAGGAAAGGACAAAGCTCGTCTCCTGGCAGTGAAGGCACCACACTCAGGAGATTTCCTGTTAGCTGTTCCCAGTTCCTCCTTGGGCACTCGACTAGACCCACAGGCCATTCGGATTGGTGTTGCTCTTCGCCTAGCCGCCCCCATCCTCACCGAACATAGGTGTATTTGCGGCAGGGCGACAGCTGATCAATTCGGACTTCATGGTCTCGTGTGTCACACAGCAGAAGGGAAGTATGCCAGGCATGAGGAGGCCAAGTGCATAGGTCTGACGGAAGTCAAAAGCGTCCTGATGGAGCCACTATGCTACCTTGGAAGGATGGAAAGCAGATTGCCTGGGACTACACATGTGCCGCCACATTGGCAGACACCTACTTGCCATACTCCGTAGTGGAAGGGGGTGGAGCTGCCAGCCACAGTGAGACCCAGAAGATCCGCAAATATGAAGACCTTCCCCCTTGCTATAACTTCATCCCAATAGGGTCGGAGACCCTTGGAGCATGGGGCAAGTGTGCTCTAAAGTTCCTAATAGAGCTGGGTGAAAAGCTTATCATAGAAACCAAGGACCACAGGGCGACCAGCTTCCTCTTTCAGAGACTCAGTGTTGCAATCCAGAGAGGAAATGCCTGCAGCATTCTGGGCACGCGGCCCACCGCCGGGGAGCTGGACGAAGTATTCGAGATGTAGCTCTGAGTCACCTATGTTGTTTTACTTTCTATCGTATTTTTGTGAATGTTTTGTCAATGTATTTTGTCTTTAAATAAAATATACATAAAATATAGGGGGTGGTAGGAGAAAATTCTCATACAGCTTCAGGGAGAACCTTGAGTCTTCCCTGAAGCAAGTTTATTCTTTTCTCTGAGGATGAGGGTCCCTATAACAGTTCTAGAGGTGGTACCTCCCTATATATATATATATATATATATATATATATATATATATATATATATATATATATATATATATATATATATATATATATATATATATATATATATATATATATATATATATATTAGAGGTGTATATTTCTGTGTATATACATTGAGAGATTAATTACATTTCTGATAAAAGCATTGTTGACCAGGGGCGTGCAGGTGCGTGCAGCCTTTATGACCCTCGTGTAGCCGACAGGCTTTAAACCTAATAATCCAATTAGCAAGCAAGAATAAATTCCTTAAATAGTGAATATTGAAAATTGTCCATAAACACTTAATATACAATTCGGTGTGTGTATATGTATATATATATATATATATATATATATATATATATATATATATATATATATATATACCTCGGTGTATACAACCTTGCCTCTCGACGTTAGGTTAGGTTAGGTTATAATGTGCTGAGGGAAGTGCGTGTTCATGTAGGTTATGTTCAGCAGTGTCCATTAGTCTTGTTAAGTGACAAGCGTTGATAACAAGTTAATAGTGTGTTTAATAGAGTTGTAAATGCTTGTAATTGTTCACAAGTGTTCACAAAGCGCGCAGTCATCAGTGTTTGCAGAGAGATCATAAAAATTCACCAGTGCTGTGTGACCCTTTTGGGTTTAGCACTTTCCTATGATTATAATAACTGTAATATAAACAATTAAACAGTGTTATTAAAATCACAAGAAATTCCAAAAAATAGATCATCATATATCTTTACGAAAACTGATGATCAGAACTCATCATTGTTCATAATGCTCATTGAAGTATTTTCCCCCATCAAGGGAAGGTATACCTTTGATGAGTTTCGAGAGTCGTTCTGCTTCCGAAGCCCGGTCATGGGCCAGGCTCGTTTGGTGCTAGGTACGTTCCGCCTCAGAGTGACTGAGGTTATATAGTTTGAGTTTTTTCTATGGCATAAGTAAATAAGTCGTGTTTAACTAATCAAGTTTTAACGTTTTACGTTGAATATACTTAGATAAGTGATGAGTGAATGATGTAAAGGGATACTTCATTTTGGTGGGAACTGAGATGAGTATACTTGGGGATACTTTCTGGAGGTGCAGGCTCTAGGGAGTAAAGAAGGTATAACTGGTGATAATTTATTACAGTACAGGTTAATGAGTATTCCTGGGGATACTTGAAGGTGCAGGATACGATAGTATCAGAAGGTGCATTATACCTTGGGATACTTCATGAAGATTCTGGTTAAATCGTAAAACTGTTTGAAAGTGCTTGTGAAGGGCATTACTGGGAATAATTTGTTAACGTACGGGATGACATGCATACCTAGGGATAATGGCAGGTACTGGCTGCAGGGTGCAACTTGGGATACTTGCAGGTTTGGCTGAAGTATACACGTAAGGCCGGGACTCTTATATTAACAGGGAATACTATTTACCTTAAAGGTGCGTGCAAACTAACAGCTCCTCCTGGGACGGATGTCACAACGGCAGTACGGTAAGAACATATATTTACAATAGTTGTTATTAACATAGGTCTGCCACCGGACGGGAAATTTTCTCGAGGCTTAAAATATACTACTGGTGATCTAGGTACAACTGTAGGATGTATGACTTCTATCGTTGAGGAGGGCTTAAGAAGAGAGGGACAGAAGCAGGGAGAAGAACTGGGAAATGTATAGAGAATGAGATAGTAAAATATACGGGAAAGTGAGAGAAGGGATACAAATAGACGAGACGGAAAGAGCTGCTGATATGGCAGTAGGAAAATGTGTGGATTTAAGTCCCCACCTGACCCAAGAGGAAGTAGAAATCTTCTGTCCTTCCAGTAGACGTGGAGGACGTCAAACACCGTGTGTTCATTCCAGGATATCATATCTCTGGTTTCGTTATGTGGTATCTTTAAGTTTTCCATCCCTGGATAAAAGTAATGTACCCTTTCCCTCGCGTAAGTAAAGGAGGACATCAATGCCTTTCTTCAGTGAAGAATGATGAGAGTAGCCTCCTTCCCAGGCACTACCCAAACAATATTACCCGAGCTCACTGCTCTAGTGTTCAGTGAAATGCTTCCCAAACTTTTCTTTTTTCACTACCCAAAAGTTGAGCTTGATTGTGCACCGCGTCCCAAGAGGCACCTTAACAGACTTAACACTTCCCTTCCCCTCCTGGCGTATCGTCAAGTGAAATAATCTACCACAGTGAAAATGATACCATTTGCCGTGAACCTTGTATTGCGACTTGTCTTCCGCGATATTCCTCTCCAGTAAACTTGATAACGTCAAGTCATGAACTAAATGTCAATATTAAAGATTGATTGATTACTACTTGCTTATTGCATTCTTCATCTTACTTCGTTGCTTACATCTCTAGCAATAAACAAGAGCTCTCAAACTTAGCACTCTAACCGCTCACTCGTGAAATTTAAAAACTGTGATGAATGGTTTGAAAAACCGACATGTTGAAGATTGAGACACTTATGCAGCATATGGGAATCTTTATTCAGGAAACGTTTCGCCACGCAGTGGCTTCATCAGTCCAATACAAAGAGGAAGGCGTAAGGAGAGGAGGAGAATGAGGTAATCAGTCCCTCAACCTGGAGTCGATGTGTTCAGTCCATCAATCTTGTAGAATGTACAGCATAGGGCCGTAGACGTGGCTTATATACTGTAGTGAGGTGACGTGAAGTGGATGGTACCACTATGACCCCGCCTCCAACTGCTTCACGTCACTTCACTACAGTATATAAGCCACGTCTACGGCCCTATGCTGTACATTCTACAAGATTGATGGACTGAACACATCGACTCCAGGTTGAGGGACTGATTACCTCATTCTCCTCCTCTCCTTACGCCTTCCTCTTTGTATTGGACTGATGAAGCCACTGCGTGGCGAAACGTTTCCTGAATAAAGATTCCCATATGCTGCATAAGTGTCTCAATCTTCAAATTTAAAAATACTTTAAAAACGCTTTTTTTTCATATTTCTCCGCTTTATTTTTGCCGTTCAATTCGAAATTCTCATAAGTCCTAAAAGAAAAAAAACGTTGATTTTGTACTTTTTAAGAAATTCAAATTTAATATATTTTTGCTATTAAACTGGCAAATTGGTACCCACACAGCACATATTCAATACAAAAATATTTCTAAAGAGACACCAGAGGTTTGAAGCTGAGCAAAAGCAGCATTCTTCAGTTAATACACGGGGTACGATTTTTTTAATAAAATTGGCCAATTAAAATTTACACATCTCAAAGTAAATTCCAATCTTTCCTTAATAAATCTTACCAATACACACATTATCCACACATAGAGGAAAGCTTATGACGGCGTTTTAGTCCGACTTGGAGGACCATTGACTAGTCACATTAACACACGAAGGTGAGGGAGTCAGTATACATAGAAGAGAAGGACAAGGACGGGACAAAGAGAGGAAGAATGAGGTACAAAAGCAATGGTAACAGTAACGTGGCAGTGAGAAGTCTGATGGGCACCATCCTGGCAATACGATCCGTCACCCGCTCAGATGAGGTGGACGCAGTTGTTTTAATCGTAATGATTAAACGGGAATCAAAATTTCACACAAAATTAGCACACAAAATAGTCAGATCTGTTCCTACACACTTCAAATTCACTCTCCATTGTCGTCGAATTAGGCGGCAACTTTTTGATCACTGAAGCTACGCCATTCGAGGTTTTGGAAGTTAGTCATTTTACTGGGAATGAATTTAATAACTTTGGTCATAGAGCACTTGATAAAACCAATTGTCTTTAGAATCTGGTCCTCGTTACCGTACACACGCGCTCGAAGTTTAAATCCGATCCGATAAATAGTCTTCAAGTTATGAGCGAAATCGAAAGGTAGGAGGAAGAGGGGAAAAAATTAGACAAGGGCTTAAATGTCCCTTTCGGGGATACCTAATTAAAGCCCACACTTGCTTTTTTTAAATTGTCTATGATATCTATCCCTGGCCATGAATATGCATGAGGAACAACCGTCTTCAATCCGTTATAATATATAGATCCCTTAAACTACTGGAGGTCGCAGTAGTTCAGTAAGTGTATACTGCAACATTATCACTTAATTTTCCTCCCTATCTTTGGTTTGTTGTGAAAACTAACTTCCGGCAAAGAATTCATTTCAATATCTTCTGAGTCTGTTCTTTCAATGCGTGCCATAAACATCCTGCCCCTGGATGTTTATGATCTTGATGTTTCATCCCTGTCACAGCCAGGAGATGGTGTGATCAAAATATTTTCACTACCACCTCTGCGAGAGATGGTGTGGTGGCATAATGAAAAATTTGGAAAGTATTGGTGAATTTATCAACTCCTTCGTTGGATGATTATGTCGGGTTAGTGAAAGACTCGCAAAACACAGTATAACCTTACTTACCCGAGTCAGCAAGAACATCACTCTCGCTTCTACCTCTACGAAAAACAGTACTAAAACAGGCAAGAGCCCTCATCGTGATCCGAATTCCAGGAAACTGCATTCTGTCCAACTTTTTCTTTCGTCAAACGAGTCTGGGCTGCCGATGTATACAGAAACTTTTCCTGCACTGGTTTGGAGAGGATGAGGTAACGGTACAAATCCAATAACATTTCCCAATCCTCTCCCCAATCCTGAGTAATTAATTTTAACAGGACGAAAACCAGATGGCTATCACTGCCAAATCCATATGCGTTTTTCTTTCTACGCCAGAATTCTATCCTGTACAGATACCGACTATGACAGAGGTATATCAGAGGCAAAGTTTATGATTAAGAGATCCTGACCCCGGTGCTACAGAAAAAAAATCATTCTCTATCGACTAGACCATTGCATAGCTGCACCTAATGACCAGGTAGCCATGTAACCTAAGCTACCTATTATCCGCATATTGAGGATTACCATTTCACTAACAATAAGGGTTTTAGATGTTATCCTGTTATGACAGTTCATGTAATAGATGTAATAGCAGTTCATGTTATAGATATAACAACGTTATAGATGTTATAACAACTTGCACAGTCTCAAAATTTTTTATACTGTTCATTCTCATGTTGACTCACGTGTTCGGTCATGTTAACTCTCAGCTTCGCTCTCATACTCACTGCCTTCCTGGCGTAACAGCCAGGGAGGCTGTTACCCCATATTTACCCTCGAGGATGCTCATAACTTCTACAAGCTGCCACAACTGATGTTCAGTCTGTTTCTGTTAAAACATCTGCCAACATATCACCCCATTCCCCAATTCTTCATCTTATTTTTTTTACATTATCAAATTTAAAAGTTAGAAGCTAGTGTCGTGACTTGGCTCAGTTTTCTGCGTAAGGTATACTACCACTTCGTCGCCCAGGATGTCACCCACAACAGTCAGCTAACACTTGGGTACCTGTTTATCGAAACTTCGACATTGAACACATATTGAAGCTGATGGATGATCACCTCATATATATATATATATATATATATATATATATATATATATATATATATATATATATATATATATATATATATATATATATATATATATATATATATATCTCAGAACAAGTTTTTATTGTGAGTATACCTGGAGAGGGTTTCGGGGGTCATTGCCCCCGCGTCCCGGTCTGTGACCCAGCCTCGCGGTGGATCAGAGCCGCTGGTCGCGTGCACACCGACGTACGAACCAAAGCCCGGCTGCTCAGGTACTGACTTTAGGTGCCTGTCCAGCACCTTCTTGAAGACAACCAGGAGTCTATTGGTAATCCACCTTATGTATGCTGGGAGATAGTTAAACAGTCTTGGGCCCCTAACGCTTATCGTGTTGTCTCTTAGCGTACTCGTGGCGCCCCTGCTTTTCAATGGGGGGGATGTCTCATCTCCTGCCGAGTCTTTTGCTACCGTAGGTACTGATTTTCGTGTGCAAATTTGGTGCTAATTCATCTAGGATTTTCCAGGCCAGCGTTGCAGGAATACAAATCAAGGGACCTCAACCGTTCCCAGTAATTTAGGTGCTTTATATTACTTATATGTACCGTGAAGGTTCTCTGTACATTCTCCAGGTCTACACTGTCGCCTGCCTAGAGAGAACGTTTCATTCTGTGTAGAAATTGATAAAGGTTGATACAATTCTTCGATAGAGTGTAACATTTTCCTAAGAAGAGCTTGCTCTATGTGTTTCTTTACTACTGTTGGCAGTAATACACTTGGATCCACGTGTTAGAAGATTTGCCTGAGCGCCTTCATCCGTTCCAGGATTGCACCAGAGTTCTTCGAGTGCAAGCTGAGGACGCTAACAATGAGCTACGAGTTTATAAGAACTGCTCTGGGTTCACCTTTATCACAAGCATCCCAGCGTTCCTGGAATTCTTGTTTGGAAAGGTACAGTACATAACATGGAAGAGAGGACTGTATCTGGTACTCCAGTCTCCGTTGATGCCAGTTATATCAAGTTGGTGACTACGTCAAATGAGCAGACACTTGGATATCCTTATTGCCGAAAGGTTTCGCCTGCTCTACAGCCTTCTTCAGTTAATTATAGGTGAAAATGGAGACAGTAGTAGAAACAGTGATGTGGCCTACCCTCACTCTGCACCCTCCTCTTTGGATTCTATTTCTTTCCATTCTTATCAAATCATCTTCCACTACCAATCATTATGGAAAAAAACAGAAAATAAAACCAGAGTTTATTATGTGACAGCGAGGCAGAGCTCAATCAGTTCTCCACGACGCCCTCGTAGAAACTTGAAAATGTGGTAGGGAGATAGAACTCAATTAGAGCTCCACGACGTCCTCGTAGAACCTCGAAAACAACGTCTCGAGTTTTAACTTCAATCCCAAACCCCATTTTCGCCAGGACTCTCCTTCATGTCCTCCACACGATTTAATCGAACGCCGCCTTCAATGAAGCTTCCCCCTCCCCCTCCTCCACCCCACTATCCCCTCCCTCTCTCCCTCCCACCCTTTTCCCTACCATCAATCACCTGCTCATCCGTAACAGAATTCCCGAAGCTAACATTTGCAGCGATATCGTTACCGTCTCGCCGCCACAATCCAGGAGTTTCGAGAAATTTGTATATGGCAAATAACATCGAGATCAATAATTGGTGATGATTTATTGAGCCACCAAAAACTATTAGGAGCCCTCTGACGTTTCGATCCTCCCAGGACCAGCTATGACTTGACAATAATCCAGGACAGACCGAAACATCGCCATAAGGCGGTGTTTCGGTGAACTGTTCCAGCCACGGTATTGTGAGTTTGTATTTTCTCGATTACTACGTTCAGCAGCACCACCTCCATGGACAGTGACGGACTGATTAGTTTCGGGGTCTTCACTATATTTAACAAGTTAACTAAAATAAACTCCAGTGTTGTGCAGTGTGCCACGTAAATTTTACTGAGTGGATCATTGACTCGAGGTGACATCCCGGGGAAGTGGAAAAGAATCCTTCCTCCGTAAGCCATGCGTGTCGTAAGAAGCTACTAAAATGCTGGAAGCAAGAGGCTGGTAACCCCTTCTCCTGCATAAATTACTGAATGTAAAAGGAAAACACATTCGTTTTTTCTTTTTTTAAGTCGCCCTGCCACGGTGGGAGACGGCTGATACATTAAAAAAAATCTCCACAGTGTGGCTGCTGCTGCTTAGCTAACTTAATTGACATTTGGAACATAGAGGTACACCATAAAAATTGGATAAGTAAGTTGAGTCAATTTTGATGGGTTAATAAAGGAGGGAGACCCATGAAGAGGTGTCACCGTCGCTTTATTTTAAAGTCTTGAGACATAGTAAATTTCGACCTCCCTTTTTATTTAACGAGGTAGGTGAGTCGAGTCATGTAGCTTGTTTTCTGGCCATTAGCGGACGGAGGATTGAGCCTCCACTATACGGATTTACCAAGCTCATGAATAATTAGAATAACATAAATAATTAATACCGGCTTTAGAGACTCGGTTAATTTTATTTGACATTATTTCCACCTGCAAACGAGCAGTACCAAATAAAGGTAGATGGCCCCTTAATCCCTCACGCTCATCACATAAACTGTAAATATTTCAGTAAAAATGTGTAGACCTACTGGCCGCTAGCACCAACAACCTGGTCGGCCAGGCAGTCTGCGAGAAAACCTGGCCTGAGGTCAGCCTGTGAGTGTAGAACAGACCTCGAAGCAGGTCTCAGTTATATCACCAATCAATCTGTTATATCTATACCTTCCTTTATACCTTCAACTCTTGTCTGTACTCCGTCTTACCTCAGTTTTTCTCATATACCACCAAAATAAATGTCTGGTTCTGGCGAGACTTGTGTTCTACCAGTACTACACCAACGTTAAAAGACCTTGTATATTATTGGTAAAAGATACTGACAGTTGTTAAATTAGACACATGTGCAACTCTTGGGTATCTTTATTGAGGAAACGTTTCGCCACACAGTGGCTTCATCAGTCCATACAAAGGATAAACTTGAAGAACAGGAGGAGAATGAGGTAATCAGTCCCTCAGCCTTGAGTCGATGTGGTCAGTCCATCAATCTTGAATAGAATACGGCATAGGAGCGGAGAAGCAGCTTATAAACCGTAGACAGGTGAGGGGCAGCAGTCGTAGGTGGTGTCACATTTGTCCAATGTGGAAGTAGGTCGTGCCCAAGGGTTAGGCAAGCGAAGAATTCCCAAGTATTAAGATCCCAAGAAGTTGCTTCGCTTGCCTAAACCTTGGGCACGACCTACTTCCATAGTGGACAAATGTGACACCACCTATGACTGCTGCACCTCTTTTGTCATACGGTTTATAAGCTGCTTCTCCGCTCCTATGCCGTATTCTATTCAAGATTGATGGACTGACCACATCGACTCAAGGCTGAGGGACTGATTACCACATTCTCCTCCTGTTCTTCAAGTTTATCCTTTGTATGAACTGATGAAGCCACTGTGTGGCGAAGCGTTTCCTCAATAAAGATACCCAAGAGTTGCACATGTGTCTAATTTAACAACATGTCGGTTCTTTGAACCATTCATCTACAGATACTGACAGGTATGTGAATTAGAGACAATATGCAATTAATGGAATTTGTTGGGAAGACGTTTCGTCCCCTAGAGACTATTTTGGAAGGCGTCCTTGATAGACTAGGGTAGATAAAGTCTCTCGTAGATGAAGAGCCTTCTCGAGAAGTTCTCCTAATAGGTAGCCTCAACCTTATTTGTCCCCGCGTTGGTCGAGCAGTTCCGTTGCTAACTCAGGTAGGACAGAGAAGCACCTCTTAGGCTCTGCATCCTAAACTCAGTACTAACTCAGAATCCACTATACTGGGTATATAACAACCTGAAAGAAATAAAATGATTTGAGGCTCCACCTTGTGTTCTTATATTCTTATATCCATCTCTGTGAGTGATGGGTTCCAACCATCATGTCTGTACCGGTCAGTGGTCAACCACTATATGGCAAATTAATTTTCACTCTTATAATGCAGTTGAAGAGCTTCTGAATCGAGGAACTGGAGCTAACGTCTGTCTAGGATGAACCTTGATTACCTCCCGTTCCCCAGACACTGTATGACTTACGAGTTTATATAATACAGTGGAACCTCAAATATCGAACTTTCTTCGGTCCAGAAGGCTGTTCGAGTGCCACTACCGAACGAATTTATTCCCATCAGGAATAATGTAAATTAGATTAGACCATTTAAGACCCTCAAAAATACACTTATAAAAGCACTTACAAAAATACACTTACATAATTGGTTGAGTTGGGAGCAGTTCGATTTTTGAGGTTCCACTGTATTATGTTATGCATTAATATTAATTCATGGACACATAGCTCACACTTGTTAAAGTATAATATGAGATGTAATACATATTGTTTGGTTTTGGATCTCATTGTTAGAATTTAATTCTCATTTGACAAAGGTAATAAAATATTTATGTAATACTAGAAAGATATACAAATAATTCATGGAGAAAAGAGCACAAGAATATTTAAAAACTCTATTAATGCAGTAGTAGAGTATACTGTCAGTATGAAAATAAGATACAAAATACGGGTTGTGACATTGCATTAAAACATTTCAATCCTGGTGAACGAAACGTCTTCGCAACAAAACTCCATAACTCGCATTGTCTCCCTTATTTACAGTCAATTCTTCTTTTCGAAGCTCATTTCAACACTACAATTGTCAGTAATATTACACCTCCTCTGTGTACATGAAAGTCTGCACCGTACACTACACTGAAGCATCACTTCTTAAATATTAAACGGTGTTCACTACACTGAAGCATCACTTAAATATTAAACGGTGTTCAGTAAAACACATCTGTGGTAATACTTTAGGTTTTATTCCCTCCCGGGGACACACAGAAGAAAGCAAATATTACGGAGGCTGTAAAGCAGAGATTTTTATCTCGTACTTAAATATCCTTACTGTTAATGAAGAATATATTATGCATTTCGCTTTTTTTAATAAATCAGACGTTAAAGTGAATGCTAGCAACAATGGTGTTAAGGAAGCTATTATAGTCTTCTCCACCTGCTAGCCTCACTGCTAGCTACAACTAGAACATATAACTTGCGTGACAGGGTGAGTCAGTGAATGGTGAGTTACTAGTAGCTCTGAGTCGCGAGTGATTCAACCAATAAGTTGGGAGTCACTCAGTCAGGGAGTTCAAAGTATAACTCTTAGGCAGGGAGCCTTGAGAGTGAGTCAGTGTCAGTCGTAGTTCTGAGTTGAATGACTCGGTTATTAAATCACACAGTCATGGAGTTGTCATTCATTCACGATGCAGTGTCATTATATTTAATCATTAATATAATGACACTGTCTTATCGGTGTTGTGTTCCATTAATAATTACTGAAATACAACACCGATAAGGTAACTAATAAGACACATGTACAACACTTGGGTATCTTCATTACTAAAACGTATCGTCTGCTCAGCAGGCTTATTCATACGAATACAGAGGCGAATTTTGCACTGCAGACAGTAGAAGAGATGTAATTTTAAGTTGTTTACTATCTTAGCCATGAGAGAAGGTATTTAGTCCCTCTGGAACTGAAAACCTTCAGTCATAGATGAGGGACTGAACACTTTCAGTGAAGGTTAAGGATCTAAACACCTTAAATCAAGGCTAAGAGACTGAATATCTTAAAAATTAGGTCTCCACTTCCACTCGATGCCCAGGTGCTGTGAACTTGTTTTACTCATAATACGTCAGTGACTGGTTACCTGGGCTCAAAGTTTGTCGACTACTTAAAGAATACCTTAATCCCACTGAGAAACATACACCTCTCGGTGTATATGTACGCTATTAGAAATGTGAAAATCTTCCAGTATATACAACCAAATATACTGCCTGGGTATATACACTGTGTTAAGCTGTAGGTGACGATAATTTAGCCATCAGCCTCAGTGCTACCACTAATTTAGTAGAGTGGTAACGTAAGTGTTTGAGTTAAATGACTCGACATTCCTACTGAAGAGCTGAGTCGCCTGATTCTGAAGTTTATAATTAAACTATAAAACAATGTGGTTATTTTTTCCTGTTTCGAGGGAAAGTGTCTTAAATGATGTATCTCTCTCAGTATGAACATGTGCGTCTTCCACGCTCAAAAAATCAATGTTGACGCCACATTCCTCGTTTATTAATGACATTTATTATATAATTCGAATTAACCTAAAATGTTTTCATTACAAATGACAAAATTACTGTCAAAATTTTCAAAATAAACATAAAAATAGGAGAAATCAGGGTGTCGGTTTTTTTTATATGTTAGTGTGTTAATGATAAGTTTTCTAGGGATTATAAAACTGGATTTAGTAACCTCCGTCAAAAACTATCATTACTTATCTTTAGTAAATTTTGCTTTAATAACGATCTCTAGTCATAAAGTTATGTGCTTCTATTTAGTCATGGACTCAGATCAGTAAGTCAAGAAAGTTGGTCATTTAGTCGCACCTGTAGTCACTGACTCACTACTGTAATAAAAGAACATTCATGTACTCTCATGTTAATAATGTCAGTGAACAGAAAACGGGAAGATGTTTCAGCAGGCTCCTCATTGAGAACACCAACAACGGAAGCCACCAAACAACACTAACTCTACCTTCCTTATACTTAACAAAGACGTAATATATTCCTCACATTACTAATAATTATATGTATATATATATATATATATATATATATATATATATATATATATATATATATATATATATATATATATATATATATATATCGCTAGAATCGCTAGTTACAAAAAAGTGTTTCAACTTATCCCAACAGTATAGCCAACTCCCGTCAAGCGACAGCCCAAATTAATGTATTATTACGCTTGAAAACAAGACATTTACGCTAAGCTAAATATGCACAATGCAAATGTGGATAATAATGTGTGTAAATATATCGTCTGTTTTGCTCTCTCGTTACAGCATTTTTTCATATATCTAAGTTGTTTCTTTTCTTTACAGCAGTCTTACCGTTTTTATCACAAACAGAACATCTAACATACATTGACAATTGATCAAGCAAAGAGCTAAGAAAGCTACAAAATATGTCGACTACAGCCAGTTGAAAGTTACAGTGAAGGTGTCGAGCAATGGCAGCTTCTGACAAGATGGACGCATTTCTTGGTGGTTTAGTTCACAGTATTGTGGATTCCATACACGAGAAGAACGATACATTTTACAGAAATAGGTATATATAAACTGCAAAAAAATATCCATATTCTAGGATACATATCCTCATTGTAACTAGATACGTTTTGTGAATGTTATGCTTGGTACAGATTTCTTATAGCTTAAAACAAAAATCCTAACATTATTTATATAATAATGATTAAGTTAGCGTTACTTTTATGTGCAAAGAAGAGGAGAAATATTGGAGCACCTTCCAGCAGCCAGGACATCCTCCAGTGTCTTGAAAGGCCACTGGAGCACTTTCCAGCAGCCAGGCACATCCTTCAGTGTGTCTTCCTTGAGCATTGAAGCTCGTTCCAGCAGCCAGGACATCCTCCAGTGTCTTGCAATGACACTGGAGCACTTTCCAGCAGCCAGGCACATCCTTCAGTGTGTCTTCCTTGAGCATTGAAGCTCGTTCCAGCAGCCAGGACATCCTCCAGTGTCTTGCAATGACACTGGAGCACTTTCCAGCAGCCAGGCACATCCTTCAGAGTGTCTTCCATGAGCATTGACGCTCGTTCCAGCAGTCAGGGCATCCTCCAATGTGTACTTCATGAGCAATGAAGAACCTCATAGCAGCCAAGATATACTTTAAAACACTTCACAACCAAACGAACTCGCTCCAGAACAGTGTTTCTCTGCCAAATTTGCTAGAAGATCCATTAGTATGTATCCTCGCTCACTACCCATACAGTGGCCGTAGCCCACGGCATGAGAAACGCTCCTCTGAAGTGCATTCTTTGGCTACGATACTCTGAGGAATAAACTGAAGTCAGCAAGAATACTCCTCTCTAAACACCTCCAGATAACTAGGAGGGCACCCAAGCAGCTAGGAAGACATTACGAAACCGCAGACACTCAGATATCTCTCTCTCTCTCTCTCTCTCTACCTAGCTAAACATCGATATGGTGCATGATTTAGAAGTCAAATTTTCCGAAGATGTAGTTGCCGGGCGCCTCGACGTTCTCAGAGTGAAAGTATTGTTCCCACAACTCGTCAAATTTATCCTTGGTCACCTCTCCCGCGTCGTCCTGCAAGGAAGAGCAGATGTAAGACAAGGAGGAAAAATAAGTAGAGAAAATAAAACGGAATAGAAAAGCAGACAAAGAAATAATAAAAAAAGGCTGATATTATAAAAATATGAAGATAATAACGTATGTGAATAATAAAGAAACCATAATTGTATTACCAGAAGACTGGTAATATACCTGGAAGAAAAAACTCCTTATGCGAATGAATTTCTCGATCTCTCCCTTTCTCTCTCTATCTCTCTCTCTCTTTTTTTCTCTCTCTTTCTCTTTTTTTTTCTCTCTCTCTCGTGTTTATTAATTCGGGCATAATATAACAAGATGTAGATATCATATACACATGTCCGAATAACTCTTCATTACTCGTACATATCACATTACATATCGGGTTGTACACACAGGCACGCCACAGTACGCATGAACCTGTGTTACCAGTCTTGGGCTCACAGCCGGAATACCTTCCTGTCCCCTCAGGCGATGTGTGAACCCTACGGGTTTAGCGTTCCCCCCCTCCCTGTTGAATGTAGAAAATACACAATAACCATGGCGTGTCACTTGAAATTACAAATATAAACTATACATCATACACTAAATAATACAGAGTATACAACACTATATACCAAGAAGTACTCGCCATACAAACACTGCACACACCACACAAGAGACGCCATACACCATACACCCTACACATCACACCATACAGTATACACCCTACATATCACACCATACAGCATACACCCTACACATCACACCATACAGCATACCCCCTACACATCACACCATACAGCATACACACTACATATAACACCATACTCAGTTTACAGTATGCATCATACATCTGTAAGTCTTTTTCACATCTTATTCCACAGTCGTATATTTAGTATACAGTCATACTCTAGTACTGACATCTGTCGGTGGCTCTGAGCCACTGAGGTGAACCATGTATCACAGTCGAGTGAGCCATGTATCACATTACATCACACAACATTCACCCCACACTACAATACACACACCATACACCATTCAACCCACACTACAATACACACACCATACACCATTCATCCCACACTACAATACACACACTATTCAACCCACACTACAATACACACACCATACACCATTCACCCCACACTACAATACACACACCATACACCATTCAACCCACACTACAATACACACACCATACACCATTCATCCCACACTACAATACACACACCATTCAACCCACACTACAATACACACACCATACACCATTCACCCCACA
>NC_091321.1:790000-800000 GCF_038502225.1 Cherax quadricarinatus | reverse complement strand
ATTACTCTCACACTTGATTCAAAACTCCCCACGCATTCACTCAACATATATATATAGATATATATATATATATATATATATATATATATATATATATATATATATATATATATATATATATATATATATATATATATATATATATATATATGTATATATATAAATATATATATATATATATATATATATATATATATATATATATATATATATATATATATATATATATATATATATATATATATATAATGGGGTCCACCTCTGGTGTAAATTGTGGGACCCACAGCCTCGGAAAAGTGGATAAAAAGGCTTCAAGGAAGAATATTTTGATTTCTTCCTGAAGCCATTTGAATATTCCACTTCCCCTACCACCCCATCTTTCAATATATTTTTTTTACCAATAGGAATATTTTATTACATAATATGGTACAGAAGATTTAAGAGATACATTGTTGATATAAAGGTGGCATATACGGTACATGTTGTTACGTGTGTATCACCGATTATAAGGCGAAAATCTCATCCAGCTCCTCAGAGCTGGGGCGTGTGCCCAAAATACAGCAGGCATTACCCCTTTGAACAGCCGCACTGAGCCGCTGGAACAGAAAACTAGCTGCCGTGGGATCCCTAGTTTCAGTTGAGGAGCTCCTGTAGCTTTTCAAACACGTGACGGGAACCCAAGATGCATATAATTTTCTCTCTTGGGATTGTCACACCGAGGTGCTGGAGGAAAAAAATGACGGCCTTTCTCTCCTTGAGGTGACCCATGTTTTTCCCCGGAGCAAAGGGTTTCTGATATTTTAGGAACGATGTAGTACTGCTGGGCCAAATCCTGTATTTGTTAGGCTTGTGATCTTCCTTGTGATCAGCAACACTGCCCTACTGACCAGCACTAAAAGGGATATAGGTGTCGGCCAGGAAAGATGCAAGAGTGTAGGTCCACACCAGCAGTCTTCCAAGGGTATGGATCCTGTAAGGGTAGATGGTAAGTAGCTGGGTAGTGAAGACCGAGGTTCTCTCTTGGATGAGCACAGAGCCGTAGCCAGGCTTATCGTGATGATCTCGTTGACTTCATTGTGTTTAATATGCCAACCTTTAGAACTTAAACAGTTCGGCTCATAGTGGTTGATTACTACTTTGCTTCAAATATACTTGTGCTGAATGCGATTTGGGGAAGCATGACAGAGAGCCACTGCAGTGTGAAGGGTCTGCGAGTCAAGACGTGTTCCAGTAACAGAAAAGAAAACTCTTAAGAGAAAATCACCCGAATAAATCTCACTCGCCACTCTCTCGTTAGCAGAGTTTGCACTTGCTAACAAAGCTGCAGCAACATTTTCCATGATCCAGGCTTGTTTGTCAGCTGGTCTTGTCGTCTGCATTGAGCGGTGTAAGTGGGACCATCCACTCCTGTACGATTGCGAATTATGTTCTAGTAGGCTTTCCTTCAACAGCTCACTGGATCCGTTGGTGAAGGATAAAAATGCTGGCAGGTCAGTCTGAGAGGCTGTACATATGCCCAGTCAAACTCGAAGTATGGTTTGCTCCCACTGTGATTTGTCCAGTGAAAGGTTTAAGACTTTTTCTAGCGTGACCTTTAGGAGGAAGTCGTTCTCTCTTTGTTTGGGGTTGACAAATGATGGAGAGCGCCGTAAAAGTAAGCATGCTTCGGACTGTAGGTCTCAAATGGGACCTACAATCCCATTTGGTAGTTTCGGAATATTCAAAAGCTGTTCAATCCTCTGGCTGGACATTAAAATCGGATGGCGATCCACTTATGCGTAGAGGAACCAATTGTGTTTGGCAGTGGTTTTCCGTCCCGGCGAACCACCAGGGGGATCATTATAATAATGGTATACAATACTGATAAGCTGAAGACTACGACAGGTATGTTGTATATATCTTGTTCTTTACTAGTGGGATATCAGATTTGAGGAGTCGTGACTGGCTACCTTATCTGACCTCCTTCGTTCCACCACTCTAAAGAGCAGATGACCATTTTATGCCCCCTTACAGCTATAGATGCACCCTTTTCTATTGTTTCTTTTGTTCCCCTTCTTTCTTAGATTTTCCCTACTTGTTTACTTTTATTTAGTCTTTCTCGAGCCTATTTGTATCATAGACGAATTTCGCTGGTTTAGCTGGTCTCCGAGGAATGTTACATCTTCGGTGTTCTTTATTTTCACGGAAACACCATGAGATATCTATATTATGTTATTCAGCAACTTCATTACCTTTTCAAGTTTACCTGCTACCCTTTCGTAGCTTCTGGAGTTTTCCCCCTGTTCATCATAGTCTCCCAGGTGCATGTTGCTTCGGTGTTGGAAGGTGGACTCTCCCAAAATTTATGGACTGTCTCCGTTATTTCCGCTAAGCTTTCACCATCAAACTCCTCCATTCTCAGGAGGTGAAGAAAACCCTTAAGGGAGGTGAGTTACTTTTATAGTCGCCACTCACTAGCCCCAATGATGTAATTTAAGGATTTCATCATTGTAATTATAACACATGCCATTATAATAAACAAAAGAAACCTCTGAAGCGAAAGGAAAAAAATCATTAGTTCACTTCAGTAAGGTACCCACCTTTTTTTTTATTACATTCTTCAATTTTAACATCGCTGTCGCAGGGCTTATTGAAAGAGTATCTAAAAAATATTTAACATGTGAATTCCGCTTTCAAAAATTGAATAAAAGCAGCCTATGTCCCTGAAAATATTTTAAATTTTTGGTTTTGGCGACCATCTTTATTATTGACCTCTACATATTTCCCCTCTCAGCCTCCTGCTATCTCCCGTACCTACTCTCACCTCTCTTTCACCCTTGCTCACACTCCCTCACCTCTCTCACCCTTCCTCACTAAGCCATAACCAGGCATCTCACCTGAGGCGTCTTCCAGGAGGAACATGAGGTCTCTGAAGATGTGACTCCACTCTCTGCCAGCACTCTCGTCCAGCCTCCAGGCAGCATACCACTCCTCCACCGACACCTGTCGTACACAAAGCATTACTAGTGGTGATAATATAGTGATAATAGTTTAGAGAGTAGTAGTGATAATTTGGTTTGTAGTAGTGATAGTTATGACTAGGGAAAAAGTCCTGAGGTTTCCTACAAAGAAATATTTAAATATCACTCGTGATGTTAAGCTTAATGTAAGTAACTCTATTGCGTTGCCCTGTTATTGCAACTCGAATATAAATCTTTGAAAGTAATGAGGCAATAGCCACTCATCATCAGAATAAATCCCGCGTGAGATTCATGATAAATATTGCAACGAAGGAATGGAGTGAGTTAAAATTTTGACAGTGAAGGTAGACGCAACAGAATTTTTTAAATAATAATAACGCAAGATATACTTGCACACATAAAAGAATGCTTTAAAAATGTATGTAATCAGTTTCAGAAGTTTTGATGACGGTGAGAGGTTCATGATCATACTGGAGAGAGTATGACTGCCTTTCATTCCCCAGGTAGTCTTTTACCCCTACGAGTTTGGCGTTCCTAAGTATATGCAATAATCTCAGTCAGTTTCGTTATATATATATATATATATATATATATATATATATATATATATATATATATATATATATATATATATATATATATATATATAAAATATAGGGAGGTACCACCTCTAGAACTGTTATGGGGACCCTCATCCTCAGAGAAAAGAATAAACTTGCTTCTGGGAAAACTCAAGATTCTCCCTGAAGCTGTTTGAGAATTTTCTCCTACCACCCCCTATATTATGTATATATATTTTATTTAAAGACAAAATACATTGACAAAACATTCACAAAAATATGATACAAAGTAAAACAACATAGGTAACTCAGAGCTACATCTCGAATACTTCGTCCAGCTCCCCTGCGGTGGGCCGCGTGCCCAGAATGCTGCAGGCATTTCCTCTCTGGATCGCAACACTGAGTCTCTGAAAGAGGAAGCTGGTCGCCCTGTGGTCCTTGGTTTCTATGATGAGCTTTTCACCCAGCTCTTTGAGGAACTTTAGAGCACACTTGCCCCATGCTCCAAGGGTCTCCGACCCTATTGGAATGAAGTTATAGCAAGGGGGAAGGTCTTCATATTTTCGGATCTTCTGGGTCTCCCTGTGGCTGGCAGCTCCACCCCCTTCCACTACAGAGTATGGCAAGTAGGTGTCTGCCAATGTGGCAGCACAGGTGTAGTCCCAGGCAATCTGCTTTCCATCCTTCCAGGGTAGCATAGTGGCTCCATCAGGACGCTTTTGACTTCCATCAGACCTCTGTACTTGGGGTTCCCGTTGAGCTGGGCAACGGGCTGTGGCGAGGCTTCTCTTTATTATGTCATTGATCTCCTCATGTCTGGCATACTTCCCTTCTGCTGTGTGGCACACGAGACCATGGAGTCCGAATTGATCAGCTGTCGCCCTGCCGCAAATACACCTATGTTCGGTGAGGATGGGGGCGGCTAGGCGAAGAGCAACACCAATCCGAATGGCCTGTGGGTCGAGACGGGTGCCCAGGGAGGAATTGGGAACAGCTAACAGGAAATCTCCTGAGTGTGGTGCCTTCACTGCCAGGAGACGAGCTTTGTTCTTTCCTGAAGCATTGGAGAGCATTGTGTTGGCGATTTTTTCCATGATCGGTTTGTCCCAGTGGGACTGTTTGTGCTGTTTGGGAGGAGCTGGTCTACTGGAGGAGTCTGTAAGGGTGTCCCACCGAATTGCTGCTTCAGTAAACCTGGGGTCTTGAGCTCCTACCAAGTCTCTCAAGCGTTCGGGCACTATCTTCTTGACTAATGCACTGGAAGCCAAACACGAAGACAGAAAAGCAGGTAAAGCAACATGCGTTGCTTTACGCACCCCTATACCTCCCAGTCGCACTGGGAGGGTTGCCTGATCCCATTGCTCATCCTCTAGTGACAGGTTCAGTGCCTTCTTAAAAGTTGATCTCAGGTGTGCATCATATTCATCAAGTGTTGGGTTGTCAAAAGAGGGTGCACACCTCAAGAAGTAAGTGAGTCTTGGCATAGTAAGACACCTTGTGAGGAGATACAGAGCATCATGGGCATCAAGATCGCTTATTCTCTCCTCCATTCTCATAAGGTCATTCAATTTGTCCCTGAGGACAGTATCGATGGCCTGGTGACCCAGCGGTGCCCCCAAGAGGGTACTGTTGGACGGAGTTGTAGTTGAGATTTCCGGGAGGATTCTTCGAACAGCATTGATTATTTCCTGGTTCGCTGTGATGATTTCACACTTAGAGGGATTGAGGATGAGTCCCAAGTCTTCTCCCTGTGTTTTCACCAGTTGTAGGTCCCCCACGAGGGACTCTTCAGTACCTGCCAGAGTGCCGTCATCCAGGTACCAGATATTGAGCTCACTGCGTAGGCTGGAAGTTAGTTCTCTTACTGCCAAGCAGAAGAGAAGTGGAGCAAGTGGGTCACCCTGCTGAACACCCTCTGATGATTGAATTTCATGTTCTCCAAACAAAAGAATTGAGGGTTTGCTGTAGCCGGCTGAAATGAAGGGAAAGAGACTGGGGAACCGAACCCGAACAGCTGGCAAAACAGCATCTCTCCTCACCATATTAAAGGCATTTCTAAAATCAAGTTTGACTATGGCCTTGTCTTCTGGTAGGTCCCTGATGTAGGCCCTTGCCGCATGAGCTGCAGCTTCACTGCCTTGAGAGACCCCAAAGCCCAGTTGGTGTGGCTGGAGTAAAGTGGCAGCTTCTAGGCGAATGTTTCTCACTGCTGCTTTGGCAACGAGACGGCGGAGAGTGTTTCC
Source organism: Cherax quadricarinatus (assembly GCF_038502225.1). Taxonomy (NCBI): domain Eukaryota; kingdom Metazoa; phylum Arthropoda; class Malacostraca; order Decapoda; family Parastacidae; genus Cherax; species Cherax quadricarinatus. Next base: position 794,237 of record NC_091321.1, on the reverse strand, counting down.
AACTGCAATGGGTCTGATTCCCCCATCCCTCTTCTTCAAAGCACATAGTGAGGCTCCAAAAAAGAAAGGTTTAATTTCTTCTGGGATTCGCCCAGCCAGGCAATTGTTGACGAAAGTTGTTAACTCGGTGAGAAGAATTGATGCAGATTCACCGAGTACTGGATTTACCATCTCTTTGAGGTGCTGAGGTCGAATTCCAGTGTAACCTCCTGCAGATCCTGCTGGAAATGACACGATCGCCTTATAGACTTCCGATTCTGGCAAAATTAATTGTTCAGTGATAGGGTCTTCCTCAGGGTTGTCGTTGATGGCTGTGGTGTCCCTGGTTGGATGCTTGTCTCTTAGTGCTTGGGCCGTGGTCTCATCCTTGGGGGCTACAGTGTCGTCACTTGTAATTATTCTTATTGCTCCCACTGTGTTACCTTCCTCAATTTTTTTGCTAACCTGTGCGCAAATTTTCTCGTTCTCAGTAGGACTTTTCTTGGGTCTGCCTCTTTGATTCCTGCGATGATGGGGCAGGGGGACACAGTTATCCGTTCTTGGGTAGTTGCGCACTGCCTTGATAACTGACGTGGTTAGCAGTTTGCCTCGTCTTTCAGGAACTGCAAGACAGACATTGCCGAACAAGAGAAGGTTGCGCCATGCTTGGATGGTGCCTCGGGCTTCTAAGTTAGTGGAACCTCCATTCACCCGCTTAAGAAGGTCTGTGAATTTCCCTGCTGCATATGGGCGAGCTGCTTTAGGGATGTGGGATAGTGTACTGCTAGCAGTGGATTTGAATGCCAACAGAAGGTTATCGCAAGTGACGAGGTTGCCATTGGAATTGTCATCTGCCTGTGGAGGCTGTGGGCTGCTCTCTGCTGGGGGCATATGTGATCCCGCACACCTATTGTGTGCACGAATACGGCCGTCCCTGTTGCGTGCTCGAAACTCTCCACACACCTGACATGTGCCTCTTCTTTCATTGTTGGGTGCATTGTTTCCCTGGCTTTGTGGCTGGCTGGCTTCATCGTCTGCCATACCTCAAACTGTGTGATAAGCACAAGCTGAAGGGAAAATGGCGCATGGCACATTCCGCATGTGGTTCATGGTGGTGGTGGTGGGGGGGGGGAGGAGAGGGGTGTCCAGTCCTTGTGGTGGGCGGTGGAAGATGTGTGCTGAGGCGGAGTAGGGCACTCACTCCCTCCCAGGACAAGTCACTATACACCACGATGCTCAGTGCACATGTTACTATACACCACTATGCTCAGTGCACTACCCCCACTATCAACGACACACCGCTATACACTTCACATGCTATGCGCATACCATGCACATACTATGCACTGTACACTATAGAATATATACACTATACACACGGTGAACAAACACACCATTGTTGTAACACGAGCACACGGTGTATGCGCGCCTGTTTGGGGAAGGGGGGGGACAGTTTTACCCCTCAACCTCCGCCTACTCCCCCTCCATTAGGCCTCCCCTCACCGACCTCTCCTACCCATAGGTGACCGTTATGTTCCCTCACTGAATTCACAAACACAGAACTTTTCTTGATTCTGACGGAATAGACGAAATGCGGAGTCTTCTGGCCCTTTCCAACACGACCAGCAGATATTCACACACCGGTCTGTTGATGATAATCCTGGCAGGTGTTCTTGATTGGACGATATTGTGCCAAAATCACAGAGCGAGATGCCCACAGCCTCTCTCTGGCAGAGGTGCCAGATATATATATATATATATATATATATATATATATATATATATATATATATATATACATATATATATATATATGTATATATATATATATATATATATATATATATATATATATATATATATATATATATATATATATATATATATATATATATATATATATATATATATATATATACATGTATATATATATATAAACTTTGTTATGTCAATTTTCTTTAAAAAATAGAAAATACAGATAAAATAATGGAACTTGCTAATGTCTGTTCTCTTATTCTCTCTTAAATCTTATGTGCAGTTTGCAGATCCTGTTTAATGCAAGACTAAGACGTCACTTGTAATTTGCTCAAACAGGTGACTGGTGGCAACGATGACAAAAATTTCATCTATATAAGAGATGTAGTTACCTTAAGAAACAGTTATATAGAACGGTGTACATTTGCTGGTGTTTAACTTTGTTATATTAAGCAGTAGAGAAGGTTGCTTGTCTTAGTAGTTAAAACAGTTGTGTGTGTTAATCGCCTGTGTGTAAATATTGAGCGAGTTGTTGTGGCAGGTAGGTGGAGGAGGGTGAGACACGCCTCATCATGGGTGAGACACGCCTCATCATGGGTGAGACACACCTCATCATGGGTGAGACACACCTCATCATGGGTGAGACACGCCTCATCATGGGTGAGACACGCCTCATCATGGGTGAGACACGCCTCATCATGGGTGAGACACGCCTCATCATGGGTGAGACACACCTCATCAAGGGTGAGACACACCTCATCAAGGGTAAGACACACCTCATCAAGGGTGAGACACACCTCATCATGGGTGAGACACGCCTCATCATGGGTGAGACACACCTCATCAAGGGTGAGACACACCTCATCAAGGGTAAGACACACCTCATCATGGGTGAGACACACCTCATCATGGGTGAGACACGCCTCATCATGGGTGAGACACGCCTCATCATGGGTGAGACACACCTCATCATGGGTGAGACACACCTCATCATGGGTGAGACACACCTCATCATGGGTGAGACACGCCTCATCAAGGGTGAGACACACCTCATCATGGGTGAGACACGCCTCATCATGGGTGAGACACACCTCATCATGGGTGAGACACGCCTCATCATGGGTGAGACACACCTCATCATGGGTGAGACACACCTCATCATGGGTGAGACACGCCTCATCATGGGTGAGACACACCTCATTATGGGTGAGACACACCTCATCATGGGTGAGACACGCCTCATCATGGGTGAGACACACCTCATCAAGGGTGAGACACACCTCATCAAGGGTGAGACACACCTCATCAAGGGTAAGACACACCTCATCAAGGGTGAGACACACCTCATCATGGGTGAGACACGCCTCATCATGGGTGAGACACACCTCATCAAGGGTGAGACACACCTCATCAAGGGTAAGACACACCTCATCATGGGTGAGACACACCTCATCAAGGGTGAGACACACCTCATCAAGGGTAAGACACACCTCATCAAGGGTGAGACACACCTCATCATGGGTGAGACACGCCTCATCATGGGTGAGACACACCTCATCAAGGGTGAGACACACCTCATCAAGGGTAAGACACACCTCATCAAGGGTGAGACACACCTCATCAAGGGTAAGACACACCTCATCAAGGGTGAGACACACCTCATCAAAGGTGAGACACACCTCATCAAGGGTGCGACACACCTCATCAAGGGTGAGACACACCTCATCAAGGGTGAGACACACCTCATCAAAGGTGAGACACACCTCATCAAGGGTGCGACACACCTCATCAAGGGTGAGACACACCTCATCAAGGGTGAGACACACCTCATCATGGGTGAGACACCCTTAATGTAACCACTCTCCATATATTAAAATTTATACATTGGTAAATTGTTACAAAACCGGTTTTCTCTCAATTAAAAAACAGTCCAGTGACCTATTATGATGTCATAACAGCGACTCTCAAGATCTCCAACATGGCCGCTGATGTTTGGTTTCCTATTAAAATAGCTTGGGAAGTCTATTTATGAGGCTAGTTGCAGCTATAAGCCTCGTGTATATGCTAGTACATGTTAACACATGTAACTCTTAATAAAAGTGATATAACCAGTTATAGTGAATGTATCTGACACAGTCGTCAATACTTACATCATTCTTTCATTTTCTTAAGTAATTCCAGTTTTTAACGCCCACGTATCGTCTCACAGCCTTGCTCAACATGCAACTTCCATGTTGCTGTTGTATAAGACACATGAACACTGGTGAATGTTAGAATAAATGTTAGTGAACTCGACTCACGAAATCGTAATGACACGATTTAAACAAACATACCCCGGCCGGGATTGAACCCGCAGTCAGAGAGTCTCAAAACTCCAGCCAGTCGCGTTAGCCACTAGACCAGCTAGCCACAATAACATTCGTCCAACTAAGTATATTTCTAGGTAGAAATATACCTAGTTGGACGAATCTTATTGTGGCTAGCTGGTCTAGTGGCTAACGCG
>NC_091321.1:762500-780000 GCF_038502225.1 Cherax quadricarinatus | reverse complement strand
CTGGAGAGTGTAGGTTAGTGGGAGACCTGGAGAGTGTAGGTTAGTGGGAGACCTGGAGAGTGTAGGTTAGTGGGAGACCTGGAGAGTGTGGGTTAGTGGGAGACCTGGAGAGTGTGGGTTAGTGGGAGACCTGGAGAGTGTGGGTTAGTGGGAGACCTGGAGAGTGTGGGTTAGTGGGAGACCTGGAGAGTGTGAGTTAGTTGGAGACCTGGAGAGTGCAGGTTAGTGGGAGACCTGGAGAGTGTGGGTTAGTGGGAGACCTGGAGAGTGTGGGTTAGTGGGAGACCTGGAGAGTGTGAGTTAGTTGGAGACCTGGAGAGTGCAGGTTAGTGGGAGACCTGGAGAGTGTGAGTTAGTTGGAGACCTGGAGAGTGCAGGTTAGTGGGAGACCTGGAGAGTGTGGGTTAGTGGGAGACCTGGAGAGTGTGGGTTAGTGGGAGACCTGGAGAGTGTGGGTTAGTGGGAGACCTGGAGAGTGTGGGTTAGTGGGAGACCTGGAGAGTGTGAGTTAGTGGGAGACCTGGGGAGTGTGGGTTAGTGGGAGACCTGGAGAGTGTGGGCTAGTGGGAGACCTGGAGAGTGTGGGTTAGTGGGAGACCTAGAGAGTGTGGGTTAGTGGGAGACCTGGAGAGTGTGGGTTAGTGGGAGACCTAGAGAGTGTGGGTTAGTGGGAGACCTGGAGAGTGTGGGTTAGTGGGAGACCTGGAGAGTGTGGACTAGTGGGAGACCTCGAGAGTGTGGGCTAGTGGGAGACCTCGAGAGTGTGGGTTAGTGGGAGACATACCTAGTTAGAAATTATAATAGTGACAGTGCTAGAGACAGGTATGATGATCGTCATCACGACTTGGAAGTTCACTTATCTTCGTTATGGAGACGCTTCTTTAACTAGTGACTCTATCACGCCAATACAGAGAATATTACCGCAGACGGTACAAGTCATTTAGAAGTAGTTTGAGGTGATCAGTCCCTCAGCCTAGAAAGGTGTTTCGATAAATCTGGCGTAGATATCCTTGCATGAAATCTTATTCACTAAAGGCAGGAGAGACGAAGACGAGATTTTGCATTAGTTAAGAGTATGACTTACACTAGTGTGCTCCCCCTATATATTACGTCGGCCTTATCTCTCCTGCCTTCAGTATACAAGTCTTCATGCAGGGCCATCTACTGCACATTCATCAAAACTGTTGGATGGGACACCTTCTTTCTAGGCTGAGGGATTGATCACCTCTAACTAATTCTCCACATCTTCCACCGTCTCCAACTGATTCATCTAGGCAAGAGGGACTGATTACTTAAAGGACACAGTTACAAATATTTCAGATCCTTCCTCTTTAACAAGCAACATGTGACTTAAATACAATAGCTCATCTAGTTGTACATGAATGATATACAATACTGACAAGATGATAATTAGACATGTACAACATATCGGTATCTTTATTGTAGATGTTTCGCCATTAAGATACTACGTATTGTACCGTCTGCGGTGTTATCCTCTGGTTTGCAAAACGTCTCCATAACAAAGACAACCAAGTGCTGCATATGTCTTATTTATCTGTTTACCTCCTTTATAAATCATTAATATGAGGGGAGATTGCAACTGCCGACCAACACGATTTCTTACGCTAGTTTTTGTTGGATGAGTGGAAGAAACTCCCGAGTACCGTTGTAGAAGCTAAGATGTTGTGAAGTTTTAGAAATAGGTTAGATAAATACTTGAGTGGGTGTGGGTGGGTGTGAGTGGGACTTGACTAGCTTGTGTTACTACGCCTTATGCTGTGCTCCTTAAGTGGACGTGACCTGACTAGGTGGATCACTGGTCTAAGCTGGGGAGTAACATGGACTTGCCTCGCATGAGTCAGTAGCCCTGATGCAGTGTTCCTTCTTTCTTATGTTCTTATAAGCGTTTCCCTTCAGCATTGATCGCCCACAAACGCAAAGGTAAAGTCAATTTCGATGCGCTATAACGTATATTTTCTTGCAATGTTATAAGATGAATAATTATAAATGTTTTATTGAAATACTTCTGTATAAGTCTCTAGGTATTACTTTGTTGAGTTTTGGCACGCGAGTTAGTGAAATGTTATGGTACAAGTCCGTAGAGTTTCACCTGTAATTTCCTATACATCAGTGTGTGGATTGTACCAGCAACGGTATTGTGATATTTATTCATCACTAGAACCGTTTTACAGAGTTATGTTTTTATACCTGGTGCTCGGGCAGTATCTCTTCATCAATAAATGGAGACAGAAAACACAATGGAAATGTTTTCCCCTCTATGTGACCGTTTTCTCTGGTAATACTCACAAAATGGAAAAATAACATTTCTTTCCACGCGGACAAGAGCCTCTATCGAGGACATTCTGCATTTAGATTTATTCACGATAAAACGATAGAGATCTATATTGTGGTTTACTGGTGACAAAGTGACCTGGAGAAGGAGTGTGTTAGGGAGGTGGGTTTTAATAGTGGTGACAGTCTATACTTTTTTGCATCGTCTGCTGCCAGTCGGCAAACTGTCTATACTAGCGAAGTAAAAGATTTACGTTGGAGAAGGAACTTTCATAGGGAGGGAGACCTGGATATATCAATATATTAATGGTAAACAATAGTGCCCAGTAGATGAGCAAGATGCATCTTAACACCGGTATATTTATTGTCGAGAAGTTTCGCCAGCTCAGACTTCTTCAGGTGATATACGGACGTGACTACCGAAGATTACAGTAGTAGTGGAGAGGAAGATATGAGGTGATCAGTCTTCCGGCCTAGTAAGGTTCAAAGTTCCATAAATTTCAATGGGACATACTTTTACTTGGCGAAAAGCTTTATTTAAGATTTGAAAAGCCTTTACACACAGTGAAGTTCTGCCTCTCCCCCTCAACGTGTTCTGCATCGTGTCTATTTTCTAATTGATTGTATTTAGATTTTGTCTTGGAAGTAGCTAGCTTATTGTACCCCCCGTCACATCCATCGTATGGACTCCTGCTCAAGAGTATTTGGATATACAAAAGACCTGGAAACTAGGCCCCATAAGGGTTAAGAGAAGTACATACTTTACATATATTTACAATTTGTTGCATCTTTTGCAATTAAATCAAGGATATTTTCTTGAACCTAACTCAGGAGAATTTGATCCTAGAACAAGTTCTCTTGAGTTAGACATTTAGGAGATGTTATTAACAACGATACTGGGGACATAACGTCGTTGAATACCATGTCTGATATCGAATATAAAAATCAACGTTTGTATGGTAGAAGCGCTCATAAGCAATCACGAGTCGAGAACTAAGAAGCTTTGATGCTTATTAATCAAGGTAACCTTTGATACTGTACCAGAACAGATGAACATCAATCCTCAGTGGATGAGAGAGGATAAATATTGCAAATGTTATGTATTACCAGCAAGTGATGAACAAGACTCATAAGCAAGATAACTAAGTGTTGCCCTTGTTGCATGTTGGAAGGGATAGGTAAGCGATTTTGGCTTAAATAGCAACGTTCTTCTTGCCGAATAAGACAAGCGAAAATCTGTGTATGCAATATTTTTGCCAAAATCATTCTGAACCTAAGGAAAAAAATATATTTCATTGTGTTTGCTTAGTATAAATTATTTTAACTTATCTAAAATATATTTAGTTGGATTAGACTAAGTTAAATTGCGCTTGTTATAATAAGGTTAGATAAGTTTTCTAAGGTTCTTTTGGTACAAAATTATTAATTTTTACATTAACATAAATGAAAAAATATATATATTTAAACGTAAAATACCCCTCCTCCCTGCCCCTCCTCCCTGCTCCTCCTCCCTGCCCCTCCTCCCTGCCCCTCCTCCCTGCCTCTTTTCCCTGCCCCTCCTCCCTGACCCTCCTCCCTGCCACTCCTCCCTGCCACTTCTCCCTGCCACTCCTCCCTGCCTCTCCTCCCTGCCACTCCTTCCTGCCACTCCTCCCTGCCCCTCCTCCCAGCCCCTTCTCCCTGCCTGCCTCCTCTCTTTCTCTCCTGCGTGACTTACGGGAAACTCTCCTCCCAGCTGGTGCCCGCTGCTCGCCAAGCAGAAAAAACGGGTACCTGAGCGATAACTTACTGTTTTGGGTCGCAACCTGGGAAAGAATTTCCTATGCAAATCTGTAAGAAACTCCAGACTTGGTGGAAGTCAAACCCTGGGCTGAAATGCTTAATGATGCTAATGAAAACACACACACACACACACACACACACACACACACACACACACACACACACACACACACACACACACACACACACACACACACACACACACACACACACACACACACACACACACACACACACACACACACACACACACACACCAAACATAGTTTTAAGAAGAGGTATGACAAAGCTCAGGAAGCAGAGAGAGAGAGGATCCAGTAGCGATCAGTGAAGAGGCGGGGCCAGGAGCTGAGTCTCGACCCCTGCAACCACAATTAGGTGAGTACAATTAGGTGAGTACACACACACATACGGCGCCAGGAGCTGTGATTCGACCCGTACAACTACAAACAGGTGAGTACACTTATTTCATGCTTCAGCCTCGGCTCAAGTGGCACTAGTATTTAGTTAACACTCGACGTGTAAAGATTAGTTAGTCATGGTAAATATTCAGTCGACATGTGAGGAAGATTTAGTTACACGGGGGAAATATTCAGTGGAAGAGGAAATTAGTGATCAATATATCAACGGAATGAGTACAAGAAAAGCAAAAAAAATGCTGACCTGCTGAAGGAGGATTAATGAGAAGAAGATGTACAGTAAAAAATGTAAGAGGTTAATAAAAGAAGACAAAACAAAACTGTGAGAAGATATGACAGTGTCAGTGAATTTCTTTGAGCAAGCCAAAAGTGAAGAATGGGATGAAAGGTAAGAGAAAGAGAGGAAAGAGAGAGAGAGAGAGAGGAGGGGGAGGAGGCTGAGAGCGGCGAGAGTGAGACAGAGAACTGATGATGCAGCAGATGTGAGGATGCGGAAGTCTACATGGTCCTAGGGATGGCAAGACCGGAGAGAAGAACTGTAGAAGGACACAGCAGCGAAAATGGTTTGTTGTGTAGATAGGAAGTGAGAGGTAAGAGAAGTGACCAGATCACACAGAAGTGAAGATTGTTCTCTGAGAGTAATACTCAACATGGTGCTAGAGAAACAGTGTGGTGGTAATGAAAAACAAAATATACATCAGAAATACAAGAGTGTGTTTCTGGATTATTATAATATTTACATGATAAACGTCAAAGAGATGCTTTTCCTAACTGTTCTCACCTAGTAGGTCGCTTGTTTGTGACGGAGGAATGAAAGGCGTTTTGTAAATGGATGAAAAATCTGAGAGAAATGTATTTCTGGCCACAATAAGAGATATACCAGAGCAGTTTACTTATACTGTGCACAACATGAGATAAACCTGAATAGCCAGCCTACACTATGCGTAACGACTGTCACCCAACACTATGCATAACGACTGTCGACCAACACTATGCATAACGACTGTCGACCAACACTATGCATAACGACTGTCAACCAACACTATGCATAACGACTGTCAACCAACACTATGCACAACGACTGTCAACCAACACTATGCACAACGACTGTCAACCAACACTATGCACAACGACTGTCAACCAACACTATGCACAACGACTGTCAACCAACACTATGCACAACGACTGTCAACCAACACTATGCACAACGACTGTCACCCAACACTATGCATAACGACTGTCAACCAACACTATGCACAACGACTGTCAACCAACACTATGCACAACGACTGTCAACCAACACTATGCACAACGACTGTCAACCAACACTATGCACAACGACTGTCAACCAACACTATGCACAACGACTGTCAACCAACCAACAAGCATAAGTATAGACTTGGGGGACAAAAGCTGCAGATCTAGGGGTGGGCATAGTACCGAGGATATCGCCAGAAGCTCATATCAGCTAAATAACCTCTACAGCCAATGTTCATCTGACAAATCTAAGAGTAGCCTTCAGAAATCTCAACAAAGCATCAATACTGACCCTTTATTTAAATATATCAGGCCCATTTTAGAGTATGCAGCACCAGCATGGAACTCACCTGAAAAATCATAAAAAAAAACTCGAGAAAGTGCTGAAGTATACAGAAGGAAGGGGACATACACTACATGGAAAGACTAACAAACTTGAATCTAACGACAGTGGAAGACATAAGAACCAGGAGAGAAATGACAACAGGTACTCGGGGTCACATCTGGAAGTTAAAGAGGTACATGAGTCACAAGGATTTCAGGAAGTATTTCTAATGTCTTAGGATGGTCAGGACGTGCAATAACCTCGAGGGAAAAATGGAGGCAGAGGCTCCAAACTTAGTTTTAAGAGTAGGTACCACGAGGCTATGAGTGAGTGAACCTGGCAAGCGGCATGAAAAACTAATCTGGAAACTGCAGAATAGACGAAGAATTAAAGGTAAATTGAAGGTGAATGAAAAACTTTGAGAGGAAAATGCGAAAAATGTGTGCGTGGGTGGATGTGACAAGTGGGGTACCGCAAACCTCTCTACTTGCCCCAGTAATATTCCTAATTTTATAAATGGTTTACTGCAAGGAATAAAAAAATATGAAAGTCTGCAGATGCGAAAATTTTATGCAAACTTAATAATGAAAATGACCGTAAATTCTTGCAGGAGGATCTGGATACACTGAACACATGGAGTGATACATGGATGATGGAATTTATTGTAGATAAATGTCATGTAATGGAAATCGAAGAAATGGAATGGAATGAAGATTGTGTGACAAATTACTGAAAATATCAGAGAGGTATACAGGAGCCATTATTAAAAATAACTGTCACCGGAAAATTATATAAATGAAAATAAATATGATAAAAATCACTTGATGAAATGTTTAGAAAGTTGTTTATAAATTAAAAAAACGAGCTACAAAATGGCCGCCAGAGTTTAGGAATATGAACTATGATGAAAGGTAGAAAATATTAAAGTTACCCCGTGTTGGCTGATAGCAGGAAAGAGAAGACATGATAGCCAGTGTTGGCTGATAGCAGGAAAGAGAAGACATGATAGCCAGTGTTGGCTGACAGCAGGAAAGAGAAGACATGATAGCCAGTGTTGGCTGATAGCAGGAAAGAGAAGACATGATAGCCAGTGTTGGCTGATAGCAGGAAAGAGAAGACATGATAGCCAGTGTTGGCTGATAGCAGGAAAGAGAAGACATGATAGCCAGTGTTGGCTGATAGCAGGAAAGAGAAGACATGATAGCCAGTGTTGGCTGATAGCAAGAAAGAGAAGACATGATAGCCAGTGTTGGCTGATAGCAGGAAAGAGAAGACATGATAGCCAGTGTTGGCTGATAGCAGGAAAGAGAAGACATGATAGCCAGTGTTGGCTGATAGCAGGAAAGAGAAGACATGATAGCCAGTGTTGGCTGATAGCAGGAAAGAGAAGACATGATAGCCAGTGTTGGTTGATAGCAGGAAAGAGAAGACATGATAGCCAGTGTTGGCTGATAGCAAGAAGGAGAAGACATGATAGCCAGTGTTGGCTGATAGCAGGAAAGAGAAGACATGATAGCCAGTGTTGGCTGATAGCAGGAAAGAGAAGACATGATAGCCAGTGTTGGCTGATAGCAGGAAAGAGAAGACATGATAGCCAGTGTTGGCTGATAGCAGGAAAGAGAAGACATGATAGCCAGTGTTGGTTGATAGCAAGAAAGAGAAGACATGATAGCCAGTGTTGGCTGATAGCAGGAAAGAGAAGACATGATAGCCAGTGTTGGCTGATAGCAGGAAAGAGAAGACATGATAGCCAGTGTTGGCTGATAGCAGGAAAGAGAAGACATGATAGCCAGTGTTGGCTGATAGCAAGAAAGAGAAGACATGATAGCCAGTGTTGGCTGATAGCAGGAAAGAGAAGACATGATAGCCAGTGTTGGCTGATAGCAGGAAAGAGAAGACATGATAGCCAGTGTTGGTTGATAGCAGGAAAGAGAAGACATGATAGCCAGTGTTGGCTGATAGCAGGAAAGAGAAGACATGATAGCCAGTGTTGGCTGATAGCAAGAAAGAGAAGACATGATAGCCAGTGTTGGCTGATAGCAAGAAAGAGAAGACATGATAGCCAGTGTTGGCTGATAGCAGGAAAGAGAAGACATGATAGCCAGTGTTGGTTGATAGCAGGAAAGAGAAGACATGATAGCCAGTGTTGGCTGATAGCAGGAAAGAGAAGACATGATAGCCAGTGTTGGCTGATAGCAAGAAAGAGAAGACATGATAGCCAGTGTTGGCTGATAGCAGGAAAGAGAAGACATGATAGCCAGTGTTGGTTGATAGCAGGAAAGAGAAGACATGATAGCCAGTGTTGGCTGATAGCAGGAAAGAGAAGACATGATAGCCAGTGTTGGCTGATAGCAAGAAAGAGAAGACATGATAGCCAGTGTTGGTTGATAGCAGGAAAGAGAAGACATGATAGCCAGTGTTGGCTGATAGCAGGAAAGAGAAGACATGATAGCCACATATAAAGTCTGGAAAGGACTCCAAAGAATCCTTTCTTAATATCTGCAAAAGGGATAACAAAAATCCACAGTTGTGAAATGTTAAAAAGTTGAGTGGGAAGGATAGAATTTTTTCATATAGAATGGTTGACTAGTGGATTGCATTCAAAGAGGAATTATTAAGTGCTGCAACCACTAAAATTTTTTAAAAAAATCATATGATAAACAGAGTACTGAAGACAGGACACCACGAGCATTGTTCTGCTCTTATAGGTACAGATGGGTAATCACACACCTGCTTGTCATGATCAGTGTCAGCCTTGCTGGTCAGCACATCCCACAGCTTCCTGAGAGCATCTCTTGTCTTGTTGTAGTGGGGGTCGTGGCGCCCCCACCCGCGCGCTCCGCATACTTTCTGTGTAGGGGAGAAACAATAGTTAGTGGGTGGTGGTCGTGGTGGTCGTGGTGGTCGTGGTGGTGGTTAATGTGTGAGTGTGAGAGAGATAGAAGCGGTTAATGTTAGTGTGTGGGAGGGGGTGGTGGTTAATGTGTAAATGTGTTGGTGGAGGTGGTGGTTTAGTGTGTGTGGTGGTAGTTGTGGTAGCGGTGGTTGTGGTAGTGGTGGTGGGGGTGGTTGTGGTAGTAGTGGTGGTGGTTGTGGTAGTGGTGGTGGTTAGTGTTTGAGTAGCAAAAGCAGACAAACGTCATCTCTTGCCTGAGATTTCTTTTATGTGTAGACACAGAAAATAGGTGCGAGTGTTTACAAACACTCTCCTTCCTCACTTAGCATTAAACAACGGGACGAGTTACATGTTCCTACATCTTTAAACCTTTCATACTTGATCTGCATTCAGATACAATGAGATCCAGCATCCTGAACGATGAAGTCAGTACATGATGTCTTCCCGGGTTTACTAAACACTAACTTTATTAAAAATCAAATACTAACCTTGGTGTCTGACACTAACCTTATTAAAAATCAAATACTAACCTTGGTGTCTGACACTAACCTTATTAAAAATCAAATACTAACCTTATGAAAAATAAGTCAGATGCAAACCACTAGTAAGATTAAAAATTATAATTTACGGTAAATTCAGTCAAGTCATTTGCAATAAAATTCTTTAGTAATCTAAAACCAAGACAACAGTACGTTAGTGTTCGCAATAAAGCTAACAGAATCCTTGGCTTCATATCTAGAAGTATAAATAAGAGAAGTCCTCAGGTTGTTCTTCAACTCTATATATCCTTGGTTAGGCCTCATTTAGATTATGCTGCCCAGTTCTGGTCACTATATTACAGAATGGATATAAATGCTCTGGAAAACGTACAGAGGAGGATGATAAAGTTGATCCAATGTATCAAAAATCTTCCCTATGAGGATAGACCGAGGGCCCTGAATCTGCACTCTCTCGAAAGGCGTAGAATTAGGGGGGATATGATCGAGGTGTATAAATGGAAGACAGGAATAAATAAAGGGGATGTAAATAGCGTACTGAAAATTTCCAGCCAAGACAGGACTCGCAGCAATGGTTTCAAGTTGGAAAAATTCGGATTCAGGAAGGATATAGGAAAGCACTGGTTTGGTAATAGAGTTGTGGATGAGTGGAACAAACTCCTGAGTACAGTTATTGAGGCTAAAACGTTGTGTAGTTTTAAAAATAGGTTAGATAAATACATGAGTGGGTGTGGGTGGGTGTGAGTTGGACCTTTCTAGCTTGTGCTACTAGGTCTGATGCCGTGCTCCTTCCTTAAGTAAAAGTAACCTGACTAGGGGGGGGGCGCCATGAACCTCCTTCGCATGGGTCAGTAGGCCTGCTGCAGTGTTCCTTCTTTCTTATGTTCTTATGTTCTTTCTGTGCAATATTCTCAACAGCAGAACAAACATTGCAGAAAATCAATGGAATACAAAACTTCTTTTCTTAAATTTCTTTTCTTAACATCAAAGTTTGCAATACGATAGCTGTTTAAATGTCATGTTTGCTTCTTGATACTAGAAGTGAGACTTACTCATCTGGTCAACGAAATGAGAATTCTAATGGTACACTTATTAATAAAAGTAACATATGTGCTTTGAAACTTAAGTAAACAGAGAACATTAACAAACTCCTAAGTGTCAGGAAGTATTATTAAGCTTGTATGAAACACAGGCGACCTAGACGCATCAAAATGTTAATATCGGAGTATTTCAGTTTAGTTCCAGTATTATTAAGTGTTAATTTTTTTATCAATACACTGTAAACATAAAATATTCTCAAAAAAAAAATGGAATTTATTTTTAACTTTATCATGATGATAAGAATGAAGGTGAACACAGGAACCTGCACTGGTGCGTTTCCTTAAAAGATCCTCCTCTCAAGGGGCCTTGGTGCTGGTCAGGGGCTCTGGATCCAAGGACTGGGACCTAACTTCCCCTTCCTTGGATGAATATGAATGTCTTCCATTCCCCGGGAGCTGTATGACTCCTACAGGTTTAACGCTTACCCGCGAATAAAATGAAATTAAAATGTACGGTATATGAATTTTTTATTTATTATGGATTATGATGCGTCGAGGAATTTTTGTTCCTCACTTTTCACTTGCAACACAATAGAAAAAAACCCAGGCTATTTATTGCCATAAAATTAACACATATAACCCGCACTTAGGAAAGAGAAGCTTACCACGACGTTTCGGTTCTACTTGGACCATTTACAAAGTCACACTGTGACTTTGTAAATGTGTATTGTTCCAGTCACAGTATTGTACCTTCACGTTCTTTATAAAAATATATTTGTATTTAAATCATAAAACCAAAAACAAAGAATATTTTTTTCTGTATATTGTGTAAGAACTGGTAAGAATAGTAGAGAGAGAGAGAGAGAGAGAGAGAGAGAGAGAGAGAGAGAGAGAGAGAGAGAGAGAGAGAGAGAGAGAGGCTTGTCACAGCCAGGACAAATTCTGAGAGTAAAAATTTTATTAAATTTAGAAGCGCAAATATATGTAATTAAATCACTTCAAGAATTGAGTTAGATGAAGCAAAGATGTTTATATAATATAAAACATCCGAAACTATAGGTGACCGAGCGACTGAGTCAGAATGTTCATCACTCTGAACATCAGTATGTTCAGGGACCCAGAAAAACACAACTTCTTGTCACTTATTAGAAACGCGACACAACCCAAGCTGTATATGAAGGACAGTTAGATGAGAGTCGAATTTCTGGATTCTCTGTAACGCACGTTGCGAGTCTGGAACAGCTACGGATGATGAGGCGGACATGGTGGCACTGTGGATGATAGCAGTGATAATTGCATATAAGTCCGACGTGAAAGTACTAGCCGATACTAATGGCCTCTGATGATTCGTTCAGGTGAAACAACTTCATACCCGACATCACCAGGTATCAGGAACCATCAGTGTACACTGCAGTAGCACCAGAGTGAAACTGGAAGTAATCACGAAAGACTAATTATAAAGTTGTAGGAACCAAGTGAGTTTTGGTACCTGGAAGTTGGGCAAAGCAAACATGAATCATCGGAATTTCCCGAAGAGGGAGGGAAGGGAATCAGAAAATATGAAAATTGAGACATATTCCAGAAGACAAGTTATATCACGTGTCTTCTGAAGATTAGAGTATTTCACAACGTACTAGACAAGGCAAGCATCAACCGAGATTAAGATTCATGTAGGGATCTTGTGCATAAGACCCGATTCAACAAAACGTAGTCCGTCAAGGATACAAGAGGAAAGGACATTTCTTGCAGTAGATCAGTTTATAGAATGTATATGATCTGAGAGAAGAGAGTACTGCTAGTATCGGTAAGACAAACAGTTTAGTTGCGTTTTTTAAGCATGTCAGAAAGTGAGAGACAAAGTTGACCACTGTAGTGAAGAAGATACAAGAAGCACGAAATAGAGGACACCGGAAGCATCAGGGGGAAGAGAATAAAGAGTCAGTCAGAATGCTACGAAGTGTATCTGTTCAACGAAATGCAAGCGTGATATTTTGGAGGATGAAAGATGCTATTAAGATTTCGTTAATTAGAAAAATAGATGTTGGAAGTTGATCTACTGACATACAGGTCTATGAAAGATAAGATAAATCACAAACTATACTGGAAAAAGAAAGTTGAGAAATGTGTAAAAAGAAAGCCGTTTTGCCAATAGAATCAACAGGCAATGCATCTATGTATGTGGGAAACAACACTTTTGTGTACGTGTGAGGCATGATCTTTGAATGTTGCAGCGAGGAAAAGTCTGGCGGCAGTGTAGACGTGGTGTCTAACATCAGTGAGTAACATGACTAATAGTGTCGACTGGAAAGATGGATGAACCTGGAATTTAATGGTGCTTAATTTTTACTAAATCGATAATGAAGCTCTTATGAGTCTAAGATTGATAATTGGGGTCACGTAGAATATGCAGCATAATCAACACCACCTACGCAGTAGGATTCTTCAGTCAAGGGCAGAGGCAGCAGGTGTAGTAGCGAATTGAAGTTAATGTAATCAGTCCATCAACCTTGCAGATATGAGGTGGTCAGTCCCTCAAGAGGGACTAACCATCCGCAAATGGAAGGAAGAGGGAAGGAAGATAAGTACAACAACAGAAGAGCTTGTATTATTACGACGTTTCGCTCACAAGAGCCGTCGCTACAATTGTCTTTCAAACACCTTGCCACCATAAAAATAATGGGAAGAACAAGTGTCTTGCAAACTGTGCCTCGCTCTGGACGAACTTTGTGAAGTGACTGGATCAACAAAATAACTTATGTAGACAGGGAGAAAGAGATTTTTGCAGAGATTACAAAAAGTCAGGTCATATATTGGGTAAAAAGACAGAAGTGCAACTAATGTGACATTTTACTTTGGCAACGTTTCGTTCTCCAGGAGCTTCGTTAAGCAGGTAACGGCTTGACGAAGCTCCTGGAGAGAGAAACGTTGCCACAATGAAACGTTACATTAGTTGCACTTGTGTCCTTTTTACCTAACATATTGTCAGTAATTCTACCAACATTATTACAAGTCATCCTGTCGGTATTATATACAATTTTTGTACTACTACTACTTCTACTACCACCTCTTCCTGCCTATATATAGCCGTCCTGCTCCACCTCTGTTAGTGTGACTTTGTCAATGGTCCAAGTCGGACCGAAACGTCGTCGTAAGCTTCTCTCTTTTATGTGCGGGTTATTTGTGTATTACAAGTCATGGTTTAACTGAGCCTTGTTTCACGTTTACTAGTTTGGCTCTATCCAGTAATTATTTACAAAGAGTTGGATTGATGTTAAACTCCTCTCACTGTACTTTGCTCAAGTGTCAGATGTCAGTGATGTTTCTTTCTGCATATATCGTTCTCTGTAATAACTAACTTGGCGATTTCCCAAGCTGTGGTGTTGTGTGTGAACCAAAGACATCTGTTCTCTTAAATCTTGGTGTTAATTTCGAATGATGTTTCACCTGGGTTAAGCTCATCGTACTCTCCACAAAGACTGATAAAGACACTTACGCTGACATTCCTGGTGTTTCAAGAATATCATCCAAAACACGAGGGAAAAAAAAAACCTTAGGAACCCTCAAACTGGTAAACAATTACTACACTTAATCCCAGCTAACTTACCCAGTGAGGATTACACAAAATCCACAATAATATCCCCGTGGGATCGATCAGCTCGGCCATTGGTTGTACCCCACACACGCGGGTCCAAGTAATCGCACGATAACATTGCAGGAAAAACTACTATCAACAAAGGTATCCCCTTTCTAGGGATACCTGAGAAATACTTGTGAAAGACGACTACTTCAGTAATGAATCAGCCAGTTAACATTATGTTTACAAATGACGAACATTTGAAACAACCTGAGCGATGGAAAAGATAAAATGGCAGAGAGGAACTTTAATGCGACTTGGACAGATTTCTTTAGTCATTGTCTGAAGAAACCTGATCTCAGGAGAAACGCTTCAGTAAAGTTCCTCTCTGTAATAATGTATTTTACCACTTGTTGGTTTTATGCCATTTATCTTCAATCAAAACAATAATTGGTAATATATATATATATATATATATATATATATATATATATATATATATATATATATATATATATATATATATATATATATATATATATATATATATATATATATATATATATATATATATATATATATATATATATATATAATGACCTTTTTTATAAGAAAAAACTTGTTGTTTTTAGTATAAAATCAAAGCAATTTATGTAACAAGTTATAATTTTCTAAAAACTTTCTCCCCTCAGAGAGAAAGTTAGTGTGGCGGGGGACTGGTGACTGAACCACTGACCTGACGCTGACAAATGACAGTCGCCTTACACACGCTGCCAGGCCACAAGAAATATTATTTACTGCAGAGGAATATATATATATATATATATATATATATATATATATATATATATATATATATATATATATATATATATATATATATATATATATATATATATATATATATATATATATATATAAAAAGAATTAAAGGACCCTACATTGTTGATTAGCAGGTTAAATGCAGCCCTGATGACCCCTCGTGCAGTCGATAGGCTTTAAACCCACAGAAACCATCTAATAAATAGGAAACATTTCTACCTAATAATTATGTAAAGCTATAAGCCAATTATTAAAGATCACCAGGAAAAAGAGAGACTTAAATAATATCTATAAAAGTACATGAGACTGGGACGAGTACTGACTGAATAAGACCACCATTGTACCTACTTATTGACCCTCTCAGTAAGACTACCATTGTACCTACTTATTGACCCTCTCAGTAAGACTACCATTGTACCTACTTATTGACCCTCTCAGTAAGACCACCATTGTACCTACTTATTGACCCTCTCAGTAAGACCACCATTGTACCTACTTATTGACCCTCTCAGTAAGACCACCATTGTACCTACTTATTGACCCTCTCAGTAAGACCACCATTGTACCTACTTATTGACCCTCTCAGTAAGACCACCATTGTACCTACTTATTGACCCTCTCAGTAAGACTACCATTGTACCTACTTATTGACCCTCTCAGTAAGACTACCATTGTACCTACTTATTGACCCTCTCAGTAAGACCACCATTGTACCTACTTATTGACCCTCTCAGTAAGACCACCATTGTACCTACTTATTGACCCTCTCAGTAAGACCACCATTGTACCTACTTATTGACCCTCTCAGTAAGACTACCATTGTACCTACTTATTGACCCTCTCAGTAAGACCACCATTGTACCTACTTATTGACCCTCTCAGTAAGACCACCATTGTACCTACTTATTGACCCTCTCAGTAAGACTACCATTGTACCTACTTATTGACCCTCTCAGTAAGACCACCATTGTACCTACTTATTGACCCTCTCAGTAAGACTACCATTGTACCTACTTATTGACCCTCTCAGTAAGACCACCATTGTACCTACTTATTGACCCTCTCAGTAAGACCACCATTGTACCTACTTATTGACCCTCTCAGTAAGACTACCATTGTACCTACTTATTGACCCTCTCAGTAAGACTACCATTGTACCTACTTATTGACCCTCTCAGTAAGACCACCATTGTACCTACTTATTGACCCTCTCAGTAAGACCACCATTGTACCTACTTATTGACCCTCTCAGTAAGACCACCATTGTACCTACTTATTGACCCTCTCAGTAAGACTACCATTGTACCTACTTATTGACCCTCTCAGTAAGACCACCATTGTACCTACTTATTGACCCTCTCAGTAAGTCCACCATTGTACCTACTTATTGACCCTCTCAGTAAGACCACCATTGTACCTACTTATTGACCCTCTCAGTAAGACCACCATTGTACCTACTTATTGACCCTCTAAGTAAGACTACCATTGTACCTACTTATTGACCCTCTCAGTAAGACTACCATTGTACTTACTTATTGACCCTCTCAGTAAGACCACCATTGTACCTACTTATTGACCCTCTCAGTAAGACCACCATTGTACCTACTTATTGACCCTCTCAGTAAGACCACCATTGTACCTACTTATTGACCCTCTCAGTAAGACTACCATTGTACCTACTTATTGACCCTCTCAGTAAGACCACCATTGTACCTACTTATTGACCCTCTCAGTAAGACCACCATTGTACCTACTTATTGACCCTCTCAGTAAGACTACAATTGTACCTACTTATTGACCCTCTCAGTAAGACTACCATTGTACCTACTTATTGACCCTCTCAGTAAGACCACCATTGTACCTACTTATTGACCCTCTCAGTAAGACCACCATTGTACCTACTTATTGACCCTCTCAGTAAGACCACCATTGTACCTACTTATTGACCCTCTCAGTAAGACTACCATTGTACCTACTTATTGACCCTCTCAGTAAGACCACCATTGTACCTACTTATTGACCCTCTCAGTAAGTCCACCATTGTACCTACTTATTGACCCTCTCAGTAAGACTACCATTGTACCTACTTATTGACCCTCTCAGTAAGACTACCATTGTACCTACTTATTGACCCTCTCAGTAAGACCACCATTGTACCTACTTATTGACCCTCTCAGTAAGTCCACCATTGTACCTACTTATTGACCCTCTCAGTAAGACTACCATTGTACCTACTTATTGACCCTCTCAGTAAGACCACCATTGTACCTACTTATTGACCCTCTCAGTAAGACCACCATTGTACCTACTTATTGACCCTCTCAGTAAGACTACCATTGTACCTACTTATTGACCCTCTCAGTAAGACCACCATTGTACCTACTTATTGACCCTCTCAGTAAGTCCACCATTGTACCTATTTATTGATCCTTTCAATAAGACGACCATGGTACCTACTTATTGATTATCTCAATAAGACGGCCATGGTACCTACTTATTGATCGTCTCAATAAGACGGCCATGGTACCTACTTATTGATGGTGTCAATAAGATGACCATGGTACCTACTAAGACGAGCATGGTGCCTACTCACCGA